>NW_021227547.1:0-5585 GCF_002162155.2 Triticum dicoccoides | reverse complement strand
CTGAAAGTCCTGATGTGTTCACATGTAATCCAGTCGTCGCACTGCTCCGGGTGTTTGGAGCGCAGACTGTTCTTGTGTTCATCGACATACGGGGTCACCAAGGTAGAGTTCTGTAGAACTGTGTAGTGTGCTTGAGACCAAGAATATCCATCCCTGCATATTATTGAGTCCCTTCCAAGCATGCCTTTTCCAGTCAGTCTCCCCTCATACCGTGATTTAGGGAGACCTATCTTCTTAAGACCAGGAATGAAGTCAACACAAAACCCGATGACATCCTATGTTTGATGGCCCATGGAGATGCTTCCTTCTGGCCTAGCGCGGTTACGGACATATTTCTTTAGGACTCTCATGAACCTCTCAAAGGGGAACATATTGTGTAGAAATACAGGCCCAAGAATGACAAACTCGTCGACTAGATGAACTAGGACGTGTGTCATGATATTGAAGAAAGATGGTGGGAACACCAGCTCGAAACTGACAAGACATTGCGCCACATCACTCCTTAGCCTTGGTACGGTTTCTGGATCGATCACCTTCTGAGAGATTGCATTAAGGAATGCACATAGCTTCATAATGGCTAATCGGACGTTTTCCGGTAGAAGCCCCCTCAATGCAACCGGAAGCAGTTGCGTCATAATCACGTGGCAGTCATGAGACTTTAGGTTCTGGAACTTTTTCTCTGGCATAGTTATTATTCCCTTTATATTCGACGAGAAGCCAGTCGGGACCTTCATACCGAGCAGGCATTCAAAGAAGATTTCTTTCTCTTCTTTCGTAAGAGCGTAGCTGGCAGGACCTTCATACTACTTCGGACGCATGCCATCTTTTTCCTGCAAACGTTGCAGGTCCTCCCGTGCCTCAGGTGTATCTTTTGTCTTTCCATACACGCCCAAGAAGCTTAGCAGGTTCATGCAAAGGTTCTTCGTCACGTGCATCACATCGATTGAAGAGCGGACCTCTAGGTCTTTCCAGTAGGGTAGGTCCCAAAATATAGATTTCTTCTTCCACATGGGTGCGTTTCCCTCAGCGTCATTTGGAACAGCTAGTGCGCCGGGACCCTTTCCAAAGATTACGTGTAAATCATTGACCATAGCAAGTACGTGATCACCGGTACGCATGGCGGGCTTCTTCCGGTGATCTGCCTCGCCTTTGAAATGCTTGCCTTTCTTTCGACATTGATGGTTGGTCGGAAGAAATCGATGATGGCCCAGGTACACATTATTCCTGCAGCTTCCCAGGTATATACTATCGGTGTCAAGTAAACAGTGCGACCATGCGTGGTATCCCTTGTTTGTCTGTCCTGAAAGGTTACTTGGAGCAGGCCAATTGTTGATGGTAACTAACAGCAACGCCTTTAGGTCAAATTCCTCCTGCTTGTGCTCATCCCACGTACGTACACCGTTTCCATTCCATTGCTGTAAAAGTTCTTCAACTAATGGCCTTAGGTACACATCAATGTCGTTGCTGGGTTGCTTAGGGCCTTGGATGAGAACTGGCATCATAATGAACTTCCGCTTCATACACATCCAAGGAGGAAGGTTATACATACATAGAGTCACGGTCCAGGTGCTATGATTGCTGCTCTGCTCCCCGAAAGGATTAATGCCATCCGCGCTTAAAGCAAACCATACGTTCCTTGGGTCACTTGCAAACTCGTCCCAGTACTTTCTCTCGATTTTTCTCCACTGCGACCCCTCAGCGGATGCTCTCAACTTCCCGTCTTTCTTACGGTCCTCACTGTGCCATCGCATCAACTTGGCATGCTCTCCGTTTCTGAACAGACGTTTCAACCGTGGTATTATAGGAGCATACCACATCACCTTCGCAGGAACCCTCTTCCTGGGGGGCTCGCCGTCAACATCACCAGGGTCATCTCGTCTAATCTTATATCATAATACACCACATACTGGGCATGCGTTCAGATCCTTGTACGCATCGCGGTAAAGGATGCAGTCATTAGGGCATGCATGTATCTTCTGCACCTCCAATCCTAGAGGGCATACGACCTTCTTTGCTGCGTATGTACTGTCGGGCAATTCGTTATCCTTTGGATGCTTCTTCTTCAATATTTTCAGTACCTTCTCAAATCCTTTGTCAGGCACAGCATTCTCTGCCTTCCACTGCAGCAATTCCAGTACGGTACCGAGCTTTGTGTTGCCATCTTCGCAATTGGGGTACAACCCTTTTTTGTGATCCTCTAACATGTGATCGAACTTCGGCTTCTCCTTTTGACTTTCGCATTGCGTCCTTGCATCGACAATGACCCGGCGGAGATCATCATCATCGGGCACATCGTTTGGTTCCTCTTGATCTTCAGCAGCTTCGCCCGTTGCGGCATCATCGTGCACATTGTCTGGTTCCTCTTGATGTTTAGTAGCATCACCGTATTCAGGGGGCACATAGTTGTCATCATACTCTTTTTCTTCGCCGTCTTCCATCATAACCCCTATTTCTCCGTGCCTCGTCCAAACATTATAGTGTGGCATGAAACCCTTGTAAAGCAGGTGGGTGTGAAGGATTTTTCGGTCAGAGTAAGACTTCGTATTCCCACGTAAAACCATTCTTCTTGTTTGCCTCAGCCACTTCGAGAAAATCATGCACACCCTTAATGTACTCGGAGGTGTGTCTGTTACCGTACATCCATTGTTAGTCCATCTGCGTGCATTATGAATAGATAACTAAGTGACCAAATTAATAGAAGTTCATCATCACATTAAAACCAAAGTACATCCATAGTTCTCATCTTCAAGTGAAAATCATTACAGAACAACATAAAGCTCTGCAGAGCATCTAAATTAGTTAAACCATACATTGAAACTATGTAAAACATTTCAATGCGAAAACAAATGCGATCATAATCGCAACAAGGTAACAACTAATCCAGCGGCATAATGATACCAAGCCTCAATATGAATGGCATATTTTCTAATATTTCTAATCTTCAAGCGCATTGCATCCATCTTGATCTTGTGATCATCGACGACATCCGCAACATGCAACTCCAATATCATCTTCTCCTCCTCAATTTTTCTTATTTTTTCCTTCAAGAAATTGTTTTCTTCTTCAACTAAATTTAACCTCTCGACAATAGGGTCGGTTTGAATTCCCGGTTCAACAACCTCCTAGATAAATAAAATCTATGTCATGTTGGTCGGCATAATTTTCATAAATAATAAATGAACCAATAGTTATGAAAAGATAATATATACCACATCCGAATCATAGACAAGAGGAGGGCTAACGGGGCCGGATACCAAAACCATCGCAGTATATAAGATGCAATAATAAAGGTAAGAAAATAATACAAGTATCTATCTAAACATACAAGTAAGAATATTTTTCCTTTCAGAAAGAAGATAAGAACAAGAGGCTCACCACGGTGGTGCCGGCGATGAGATCGGCGCGGGTGATCGACGGCGGTGAAGACGGGGACGGGGCGTGACGGACCACTAGACCTAGACAAATATTGAGGAGAATGGAGCTTGGAGGTCGAGCTTGGAGAGGAGAAAGCTTAAGTAGTGTGGCTCGGGCATTCCATCGAACACCTTGTGTGCATAGGAGGTGAGCTAGAGCACCACCAAGCCCTCTCCCCCTCGGCGGCCAGAAAAAACAGAGCAGCTCTTACGCGAGGGGGTATATATAGGCACCTCATTGGTCCCGGTTGGTGGCATGAACCGGGACTAAAGGGCAGGCTTTGGTCCCGGTTCAAGCCACCAACCGGGACCAATGGTGGTGGGCCAGGAGTGAGGCCCATTGGTCCCGGTTTGTCCCACCAACCGGGACCAAAAGGTCCAGACGAACCGGGACCAATGGCCCACGTGGCCCGGCCGGCCCCGGGGCTCACGAACCGGGTCCAATGCCACCATGGGTCCCGGTTCTGGACTGAACCGGGACTAATGGGCTGACCCGTCCTGGACCTTTGCCCCCTTTTTTACTAGTGTATGCATCAGCTCTGAATCATGTCTTGGGTCAATAGTTGGGTTTGCCCGGCTCTCATGTTTTGGTACCTTACATCCCGCTATATCGGCTAAGGTGGCGCTGGGAGAACTACTGCGATTGTGTCCCGGTTCTTCCGGACGAGCACCTTAGTAGAGAAAGCCGAAAACTGACTGTCATGATACGGCGAGAGTTGGTCAGCTGTTCGAGAGGTTGTAAAATCTTTAAGGATTTCTTCCGCATAATGCCATAACCAATGCTACGTGCGATGGATCGGTTTTTCTCCCGATCAGGTTCTTATAGAGCCCCTCGTGCGGTCTTCCGAACACCAGGGGTTGCGCCTACCTTACTTTTGACAAACTCCTATGTCTAAGTGAGAGTGATAAAGCCCTATAGTCTGATTGTCTGGTTCATTGTGCTGAACACCTCCTTCAAGGACCCAAAAATGGGATAAAGACTGCTCAGGTTTATCCCGAACACCCCCGTACTTCCTACGTGGGGGCAGAAGCCGACGACTGGCCAACTCTCAGGATTAATATATATGAAATGGTCGCACAGGAGGAAAAACTTTAACATAACAGGCAATAAATAATAGAAATGAACTTGTTTAGCATTACAAAGGACAGCATGACTGTATTCATGGAAATACAATGTCCTTGGTGCATTTCTCTGCCACAAGGCGACCTCCTTTCAGGACACTATCATAATATAATTCGGGCTTGCGGTGCTCCTTCCCCTCTGGCAGTCCCTCGGTCATCAGCTTTTCCGCATCGACCTTTCCCCAGTGCACTTTTGCGCGGGCGGAGGCCATTCGCGCACCCTCCATACAGACCGACCGCTTGATGACTTTGAGTCGAGGGCAGGCACTCACAAGCCGCTTCACGAGCCCAAAATAACTGCTTCGACTTGGCTCGGCAGGCCATAGCCGGACAATCAAATCCTTCATGGCTAGTTTGGCCGCCTTGTGCAGTTCGATCAGCTGCTTCAGCTGGTCGGTAACTGGCACCGGATAATTTGAAGCCAAATACTGCGACCAGAAGAGTTTCTCCGCAGTCTTCGTTTCCTCGGCTCGGTAGAATTGGGCGGCATCAGATATGCTGCGTGGCAGCTCCGCAAACACCCCTGGAGAAATCAGAATTCAAATTATCAACTTGATTTTCTCCTTTCAAAAATACCGCTTTGTATAGAAAAAGCCTTACCGGCCGTGTCAGGACCCCGACTCGATGTCACATCGATCTAGCCGGTAACACCTCATATCACTTTGCGGCCTCACGCACGGTATCCCCACGGGTGTCGTCTTACCTTTTCCCGGGACCGTTTGCGCCTTTTGGCTCACGTATATGATAGTGTCGCTAGCATCCATATGATAAGGAGCCCGGGCTGACATGACTAGTCGTAAACCCAAAGTGGCACAGACTTACAGGGACAGGCATCCATGACCCAGCTTCGAATGTGTCGGTCATCAGCAAGTGGGTCCGGGCTGTAGCACTGGGCTAGCAGGACTCCGGTAAACCGGGCTGTAGCGGGCTAACAGGACTCCGGTACTCAAAGCGTGACATTTCCCCGAAGGGACAGACACAGGAACGAAGAAGGACACATGCCGGCCAGCCTAAGTGTTCCAGAGCAGTAGCAAGCTACCATGGCTCAGC
>NW_021227546.1:0-600 GCF_002162155.2 Triticum dicoccoides | reverse complement strand
ATAAAATACAACTATTATTTTACATGGGTTCACCAGAATAAGTTCTGTATATAGACCAAATCTATTTTGTTTGGTTTTGCTGCCTCCTTAATATCTTCTGTTCTGGTACTACTAATGTAAAACCACAACTTTTCAGCGAGCTATGGAAAAAATGGTGGAACCGCCACCTTCTGAAGGTGGCGAGGCAACTATAACCGCAATGTCAGCTCTTGCTGCAATGGGTCAGTGCCTATCCACTAACAGTGCCAAAAGCACGTCCCTGCGTAATACTGGGTTGGTTGTTAAGGCAATCTCGTCCAAACTGCCTCATGATCAAGATATGCAAGCTCAAAACAATGTTGTATCTGCGCTCCAGATACAAGTCCATTCCCTAACAGAGACCCTTTGTGAAAAAAGGAGAGACATTGTTCGATGTTGTCAAGATATGCATGGTTTTGAAACCAGACTATCAGACATTTGCTATGTTGTTCTGGAGGCTAGGAGAAATGAAGGCGAAGGTTATGGTGCTCCATCGGACAATACAACATGAAAACATAACTGAGGGAGTCCTGGATTAGGGGGTATCCGGACAGCCGGACTATATCCTTTGGCCGGACTGTT
>NW_021227545.1:0-822 GCF_002162155.2 Triticum dicoccoides | reverse complement strand
GGATTCTCACTCTCTATCCTAAACGGATCATGAGTTGCTCGCTGTGTATGGAAGAACAATGCGTAATATTTTGTCAAATTTGACAGCTACAATCGGATGCTCAAGTTCGCCACCTTATTTGGAGAGCAAGATGCAAGATTGTGCCCAGAACCCTGCCACTACTTGGAAAAGGCATGCTAGTGGCGCACCAGTTTTGCCTACTAATGGCGCACTACTGGTGCGCCACTAGCATCACACCATTAGAATTAAATTTTAATGGTGCACCACTGGTACGTCATTAGTATCTGGTGTTCTAATGGCGCATCACATGTGCGTCATTAGTATAGCCCACAATGTGCCATTAGAATGCCTTCCAGGGGGCCATATGTACCCAAGTGCTTTGGCTTACTAATGGCGCATCAGTGGGTGATGCGCCATTAGTGTGATTATTACAGTGCATCATTAGTGTCTTGTGTGGTGCGCCACTAGTATGAATATTAGGGATTTTTTTTTCTTTTCTGATATTTTCACAGGTTACAAAATATATTATTGAACATAATTTAGACAACACCACACAACAACAACAGATTCACCGAATACAATAGAAGATTAGTCTCCGAATACAATTAACCATATTAGTCTCCGAATTCAAAAGACCGAACAAAGATAGAACATTACAAGTCTCGAGACCACGAGTAGCGAGTTTGTCTTCACATTACAAGTCGATATCGATCATCTAAACTACCATCACATATAAGAGAGCTGCGGTCATCACGATGAGCATCATCGCGATGAAACTGGTCTTCACCCGGTTCCTCCAACGCTCCCTCCTCTCTCCCGCTA
>NW_021227544.1:0-890 GCF_002162155.2 Triticum dicoccoides | reverse complement strand
TGAGCTAATTATTTAGGACGGGACCACCAGTCATACTCGCATAGTCATGCATGCAAAAGGTGGTCATTTGATTCGACCGATTTGGTTGGGTGGAACGGTTCAGCATCTTCAAGGCATATTCTCTTTTTTTGGCTCGAACCATTCATGTGCTTTATAACCAAACATGTCTATTTTCTGAACGATCCCAACCCATTCATGACCGCCTTTGCAACCAAACGCACCCTAAATGTGCACGACGTGATACACGATCCACTGGGAAGGCTTTTTTGATCTTGATAGTGTAAATTTAGCATCCACCTCCATATACACCATCCACTAGAGATGCTCTTATAGTTGTTTTTTAAGTTTTAAATAAGGTGGTGAGCTGCTACCGTCGGTGGCTTCCCCGGACTGCAGAAACACCACTTTAATCCATTGAAAGGCAAAACTAGCGAATTATCTGAGCGCAGAACGGCAGAAGCGACCGGCGATCCGATCTGGGCACAGGTTTCCGTGTAGTAGGCGTTTTGACCTGGGCGGCAGTGAAACCAAGGCATATTCGCGCTCGTGCGACCTGGAAGGGAGGGAGGCTAGCTGGAGTAGCCGCAATATGGACCCGCAGATCCCGCGTCTGACCGTCCGTCCGTGCGTGCGGTCTGGACGGTTTGTCCTCGTTGTGAAGTTTAGCAGGAAGGTAAGAGCATCTACAATCAGAGCCTTTAAATCTGCAGGCAGGCCGTCCGATCGCTGTCCGGTCATGAAATTTGAAGTCCCTCAAACACCTCGCCTGACCGGCACCCTCCATATTTAGGCCGTCCGATCGCTGTCCGGTCATGAAATTTAGAGTCCCTCAAACACCTCGCCTGACCGGCACCCTCCATATCTAACTCAAATATGAGGCGCGTATGGGG
>NW_021227543.1:0-412 GCF_002162155.2 Triticum dicoccoides | reverse complement strand
ATGCGCATGTTTAAGGAAAGAAGAAACAACGATTTGCTTGAACTATTAAAAGGTGTGCAGGCTATGGTTGGGTAGAATGGAAATCAGAATGGCCATCACTCCAAGCTCTTAGATTTGCAAAGGACTAAGCCACCTAGTTTTAATCAAGTTGTTAACCCTCTGGAAGCCGACGATTGGTTAAGGACCATTGAAATGAAATTGAACCTTGCTCGTACTGAAGAAGGTGATAAGGTTCCATTTGCGACTCAATATCTAGAAGGAGTCCTAGCTATCCGGTGGGACAACTCTAAAGCTATGTGGCCAGTAGATAAAGAAATCACATGGGATAAGTTTAAGGATCAGTTCCGCAAATCTCACATCCCTACACGTATCATGGGAGTCAAAATGCGTGTGTTCCTGCCCCTCACGCAAG
>NW_021227542.1:0-1088 GCF_002162155.2 Triticum dicoccoides | reverse complement strand
ACGATCTCATGGTCAAAGGAAAAGATACTTGACATTAGAAAAGCTCTAGCAAACGAACTACACGATCTCACGCTATGCTTAGGATTGGGTCTTGTCCATCACATCATTATCCTAATGATGTGATCCCGTTATCAATGACATCCAATGTCCATAGCCAGGAAACCATGACTATCTATTGATCAACGAGCTAGTCAACTAGAGGCTTACTAGGGACATGTTGGTGTCTGTTATTCACACATGTATTACGATTTCCGGATAATACAATTATAGCATGAATAAAGACAATTATCATGAACAAAGAAATATAATAATAATGCTTTTATTATTGCCTCTAGGGCATATTTCCAACAGTCTCCCACTTGCACTAGAGTCAATAATCTAGTTACATTGTGATGAATCGAACACCCATGGAATTCTGGTGTTGATCATGTTTTGCTCTAGGGATAGGTTTAGTCAACGGATCCGCTACATTCAGGTCCGTATGTACTTTACAAATCTCTATGTCTCCATCTTGAACATTTTCACGGATGGAGTTGAAGCGACGCTTGATGTGCCTTGTCTTCTTGTGAAACCTGGGCTCCTTGGCAAGTGCAATAGCTCCAGTGTTGTCACAGAAGAGCTTGATCGGCCCCGACGCATTGGGTATGACTCCTAGGTCGGTGATGAACTCCTTCACCCATATTGCTTCATGTGCTGCCTCCGAGGCTGCCATGTACTCCGCTTCACATGTAGATCCTGCCACGACGCTCTGCTTGCAACTGCACCAGCTTACTGCCCCACCATTCAAAATATACACGTATCCGGTTTGTGACTTAGAGTCATCCAGATCTGTGTCGAAGCTAGCGTCGACGTAACCTTTTACGACGAGCTCTTCGTCACCTCCATAAACGAGAAACATTTCCTTAGTCCTTTTCAGGTACTTCAGGATATTCTTGACCGCTGTCCAGTGTTCCTTGCCGGGATTACTTTGGTACCTTCCTACCAAACTTACGGCAAGGTTTACATCAGGTCTGGTACACAGCATGGCATACATAATAGAACCTATGGCTGAGGCATAGGGGATGACACTCATCTCTTCTATATCTTCT
>NW_021227541.1:0-711 GCF_002162155.2 Triticum dicoccoides | reverse complement strand
ACACTAGAGTTGAACTAGCGAATTTTACACTAGAGTTGAACTAGCTCTATTTTCTAGTACAAAGAATTTTACACTAGAGTTGAACTAGCTCTATAAGCTAGTTCAAATAATTTTACACTAGAGTTGAACTAGCTCTATAGCCTAGTACAAATAATTTTACACTACAATTCAACTAGATCTATAAGCTAGTTGAAATAATTTTACACTAGAGTTGAGCTAGCTCTATAAGCTAGTTCAAATAATTTTACACGAGAGTTGAACTAGCTCTATAACCTAGTACAAATAATTTTACACTAGAGTTGAACTAGCTCTATATCCTAGTACAAATAATTTTACACTAGAGTTGAACTAGCTCTATAGCCTAGTACAAATAATTTTACACTAGAGTTGAACTAGCTCAATAAGCAAGTGAAAATAATTTTACACTATAGTTGAACTAGCTCTATAACCTAGTACAAAGAATTTTACACTAGAGTTGAACTAGCTCTATAAGCTAGTTCAAATAATTTTACACTAGCGTTGGACTAGCTCTATAGCCTACTACAAATAATTTTACACTAGAGTTGAACTAGCATTATAAGCTAGTTCAAATAATTTTACACTAGAGTTGAACTAGCTCTATAGCCTAGAACAAATAATTTTACACTAGAGTTGAACTAGCTCTATAAGCTAGTTCAAATAATTTTACACTAGAGTTGAACTAGCTCTATA
>NW_021227540.1:0-1530 GCF_002162155.2 Triticum dicoccoides | reverse complement strand
TGTTGAACGCGGAGGTGCCGTCCGTTCGGCGCTAGGATCATCGGTGATTTGGATCACGACGAGTACGACTCCATCAACCCCGTTCTCTTGAACGCTTCCGCGCGCGATCTACAAGGGTATGTAGATCCACTCCTCCCTCGTTGCTAGATGACTCCATAGATAGATCTTGGTGATACGTAGGAAAATTTTAAATTTATGCTACGTTCCCCAACAGTGGCATCATGAGCTAGGTCTATGCGTAGTTTCTATGCACGAGCAGAACACAAAGTAGTTGTGGGCATTGATTTTGTTCAATATGCTTGCCGCTACTAGTCTTATCTTGATTCGGCGGCATCGTGGGATGAAGCGGCCCGGACCAACCTTACACGTATGCTTACGTGAGACCGGTTCCACCGACTGACATGCACTAGTTGCATTAGGTGGCTGGCGGGTGTCTGTCTCTCCCACTTTAGTCGGATCGGATTCGATGAAAAGGGTCCTTATGAAGGGTAAATAGCAATTTGGCATATCACGTTGTGGTTTTTGCATAGGTAAGAAAGGTTCTTGCTAGAAACCCATAGCAGCCACGTAAAACATGCAAACAACAATTAGAGGACGTCTAACTTGTTTTTGCAGGGTATGCTATGTGATGTGATATGGCCAAAAGGATGTGATGAATGATATATGTGATGTATGAGATTGATCATGTTCTTGTAATAGGTATCACGACTTGCATGTCGATGAGTATGACAACCGGCAGGAGCCATAGGAGTTGTCTTTATTTATTTATGACCTGCGTGTCAACTTAAACGTCATGTAATTACTTTACTTTATTGCTAAAGCGTTAGCCATAGTAGTAGAAGTAATAGATGACGAGACAACTTCAAGAAGACACGATGATGGAGATCATGATGATGGAGATCATGGTGTCATGCTGGTGGCAAGATGATCATGGAGCCCCAAGATGGAGATCAAAGGAGCTATATGATATTGGCCATATCATGTCACTATTATTTGATTGCATGTGATGTTTATCATGTTTATACATCTTATTTGCTTAGAATGACGGTAGTAAATAATATGATCCCTCATTACAATTTCAAGAATGTGTTCTCCCCTAACTGTGCACCGTTGCTAAAGTTCGTCGTTTCGAAGCACCACGTGATGATCGGGTGTGATAGATCCTTACGTTCACATACAACGGGTGTAAGACAGTTTTACACATGCAAAACACTTAGGGTTAACTTGACGAGCCTAGCATGTACAGACATGGCCTCGGAACACAAGAGACCGAAAGGTCGAGCATGAGTCGTATGGTAGATACGATCAACATGAAGATGTTCACCGATGATGACTAGTCCGTCTCACGTGATGATCGGACACGGCCTAGTTGACTCGGATCATGTAATCACTTAGATGACTAGAGGGATGTCTATCTGAGTGGGAGTTCATAAGATGAACTTAATTATCCTGAACATAGTCAAAAGGTCTTCGCAAATTATGTCATAGCTCGCGCTTCAGTTCTACTGTTTAGTTATGTTCCTAGAGAAA
>NW_021227539.1:0-1898 GCF_002162155.2 Triticum dicoccoides | reverse complement strand
TTTTTTTTTTTTTTGAAACTCTCCTGCTTGTATCGTTGGTTCTGCTACTGTGTTCAATACTCCGTATGAGGTAATAAGTTTTAAATAGCGGGCCGTGACAAATAGCGGCCGAAGCGTTACCACCCTCCAAACGCTACAACGAGCTGAGGTAGCGTGCTATTTAGAATTATAATATTAACACATACCAAACAAAATCCTAAGAACGGACAGTGCATCATCCAATGGTCCAGTACTACTGCAGTATCATTAGGAAGAACCAAAGAATATATCGTCTTATTACTAGTCACCACCACCCTTGACTAGGCAGAACGCTAGTCTCACATCAAGATTCAGAGTTTGGACGGCAACTCCAGCATTGAATTGCTGCCCGGAAGGCAGGTTGACACATGCTTGACAGTTGACAGATGCTTGACATGGTTGACACATGCTGGTCTTCTATACATGTGGCTGTGAAGTTTAGTATATGAGTAGTACTGACCTGTGATCTATATCGAGCTAGAAGATATCACTGTAGAAATAAAAGGAAACGGTCATACTGAGCGACGATCAGCTGTTCACAGAATTCAGTAAAACAGAGTAGGTACAAGTGTCTATCAGGCGCAACACAAACACGTACATAAACACATGGATGTCGGTCGTCCATGCTGTACCGTCTGTACTGAATTATTATTTTTAGCAAATCATGCATGATGAAGTCAATGTTCCTGGATTCTACAAGATTACAGAGTCCAACAATTATTACATGCAGTGTACCATGGATTCAAACACTACGAGAAAGCACTAAGCAGGAGACAGGTACTCTCTGAGAAGACAAGATCAGGCTAAGAAGAGGTCACCTTGGTGCTCCTTGAGACGGGCGTTCTTGGCGAGCTCGCCGGGGAGGACAAAGCGGACGGAGGCACTGGCGGCTTATACATTGGCAAGAATCCCTAGGGGGCGGGAGGGGAAGTAAGCCAGCTAGCTTGCCCGGGGAGAAAGAGACGCCGGCATCGTGGTGGCGGCGGCCTCGTCTTGTCCCCGTCTCGTTCTTGCGCCTTGCACCTCGTCTCGTTCCGCGAGGTCCAGCTTGAGGGACGTGGCCTGGGTTGGCGAATTTGCCATACCAGAGCAGCTCCAGGACGTCAAGAAGGGAGGCAATAACTCTCACCCTCACTTGCAGAAGCCAAGCGACAATCGTCCTCCATGGCTTGGACGAGCTGAGGAAAAAAAAGGAATGAGCATGTATATTGTTAGGAGAAATGGAATTAAGCCAATATCTACAGAAGAAACCTGAGAGAAAGGACTCACCTAATGGATAGGTGTGAAGGGTGGGACGGTTGGGATGGGTGTCCGCTGCATGCCTCAGCACAACATCCGCTTCCTCCTTGCACTTATCTGAAGAGCTGCCTTTCTCAAACCAAAGGCCAACCTCGACTCGCTGGAGGAAAGGGAGGTGCCCCATGCCGACATCCTGGTCACCGCCGGCAATATCCGATGCTCGGGCCGAGAAACACAGGATTTCAAGCCTTGGCATAGCTCCTCGTGGAAACATAGATAGCACTGTGAGAAAACCAGAGAAGAGGCACTCTCAAACATGGGAATGCGTTAGCGCTAACAACGAACATTTCAACACGAGTGTACCGAGATCCGCTGGCCCAAAGATGGAGAACACGAAGAGCGGGAAACATCCCGAGGATCTGAATGTTGACTTCAGGCTGGACTCTGTCCACTTCAATATTCATGAAGGAAAAGGAGGGGAAACAATGATGAATTAACCCACCTAGGCAATGTGGTGGTGCATCCTTTAAACCAAAGGTACCGAAGCTGTGGGGTGGGCACCCAACAATCCCAGCTGGCATCAAACCTTGCACACCGTGCATCGTAAATTGTTAGACTCTGCATTTTCTGCAGCTTGCCCA
>NW_021227538.1:0-507 GCF_002162155.2 Triticum dicoccoides | reverse complement strand
AGACTCACAACCGCTCGTACACATATGGAGTATTTTTTTTCACAACGGCTCTTAGCAAATCTCGAGGACGAGATTTTTTTCTTAAGGGGGGTAGTAATTGTAACACCCCAAAAATTTAACCAAGTTTTATTAGATTAAAATTTTACCAGGAAATTAAAACTTTTATTTTCTGGACTCACTTTTGATTTTTGAAAACATTTACTTTCTTATTATCATGGAGTTTTTACCTCAAGTAAAATACTTACCAAAATCTATTGGACTTTCTTCCCTCTGAAAACTTTTTCCCCTTGGCAAGGATTGTATTTTGTTATCTTCATCAACACTGGTGTTTGGTTATTAAAAACCTTTCTTCTGTTTGTCCCCTTCTCAAATTAAATTTTTGGGATTTATTTTCTTTAAGAGAAAAACCCTAGGAGTTTGCATCTTCTCCAATATTGAAAACACCCATGAATTTACCATGCCTCATATGGTAAAACCTCCCAAAAACCCTCCTCCCACTCTGGGGCA
>NW_021227537.1:0-1038 GCF_002162155.2 Triticum dicoccoides | reverse complement strand
TGTCCCTAGTGAGCCTCTAGTTGACTAGCTCGTTGTGATCAACAGATAGTCATGGTTTCCTGGCTATGGACATTTGGATGTCGTTGATAACGGGATCACATCATTAGGAGAATGATGTGATGGACAAGACCCAATCCTAAGCATAGCACAAAGATCGTGTAGTTCGTATGCTAGAGCTTTGCTAATGTCAAGTATCTCTTCCTTTGACCATGAGATCGTGTAACTCCTGGATACCGTAGGAATGCTTTGGGTGTATCAAACGTCACAACGTAACTGGGTGACTATAAAGGTGCACTACAAGTATCTCCGAAAGTATCTATTGTTTTATGCGGATCGAGACTGGGATTTGTCACTCCGTGTAAACGGAGAGGTATCTCTGGGCCCACTCGGTAGGACATCATCATATGCGCAATGTGACCAGGGAGTTGATCACGGGATGATGTGTTACGGAACGAGTAAAGTGACTTGCCGGTAACGAGATTGAACAAGGTATCGGTATACCGACGATCGAATCTCGGGCAAGTAAAATACCGCTAGACAAAGGGAATTGAATACGGGATCGATTGAGTCCTTGACATCGTGGAACATGTGGGAGCCAACATGGGTATCCAGATCCCGCTGTTGGTTATTGACCGGAGAACGTCTCGGTCATGTCTGCATGTCTCCCGAACCCGTAGGGTCTACACACTTAAGGTTCGATGACGCTAGGGTTATAAAGGAAGCTTGTATGTGGTAACCGAATGTTGTTCGGAGTCCCGGATGAGATCCCGGACGTCACGAGGAGTTCCGGAATGGTCCGGAGGTAAAGATTTATATATAGGAAGTCCTGTTTCGGCCATCGGGACAAGTTTCGGGGTCATCGGTATTGTACCGGGACCACCGGAAGGGTCCCGGGGGCCCACCGGGTGGGGCCACCTGCCCCGGGGGGCCACATGGGCTGTAGGGGGTGCGCCTTGGCCTACATGGGCCAAGGGCACCAGCCCCTAGAGGCCCATGCGCCAAGATAAAGGAAAAAGGGGAGAGTCCTAAAGGGGGAAG
>NW_021227536.1:0-981 GCF_002162155.2 Triticum dicoccoides | reverse complement strand
GAGTCTGATCGGGTCTTCCCGCTAGAAGGAATATCCTTCGTTGACCGTGAGAGCTTGTGATGGGCTAAGTTGGGACACCCCTGCAGGGTTATGAACTTTCGAAAGCCGTGCCCGCAGTTATGGGCAGATGGGAATTTGTTAACGTCCGGTTGTAGAAAACCTGAAGTTGACCTTAATTAAAATACATCAACCGCGTGTGTAACCGTGATGGTCTCTTTCCGGCGGAGTCCGGGAAGTGAACACGGTGTTGGAGTTATGCTTGACATAGGTTGTTTTAGGATCACTTCTTGATCATACTTTTATCGACCGTGCTTTGCCTTCTCTTCTCGCTCTCATTTGCGTATGTTTAGCCACCATATATGCTAGACGCTTGCTGCAGCTCCACCTCATACCTTTTACCCTACCCATAAGCTTAAATAGTCTTGATCGCGAGGGTGCGAGATTGCTGAGTCCCCGTGACTCACAGATACTTTCAAAACCAGCTTGCAGGTGCCGATGTGTCCATGCAGATGACGCAACCAAGCTCAGGAGGAGCTCGATGAAGATCGTGTCCTTTATGTTGTTTCGTTCTAGTTGATCAGTAGTGGAGCCCAGTTGGGGTCGGTCGGGGACCTTGTCGCATTTGGGGTTCTTCTTTTATTTTGGTTCCATAGTCGGACCTTGATTGTATTTGGATCTTGTAATGCTTTATTCATGTCTTGTGTGAAGTGGCGATTGTAAGCCAACTATGTATCTCTTTTCCCTTATGTATTACATGGGTTGTGTGAAGATTACCTCACTTGCGACATTGCTTTCAATGCGGTTATGCCTCTAAGTCGTGCTTCGACACATGGGAGATATAGCCGCATCGAGGGCGTTACAAGTTGGTATCAGAGCCTTCCCCGACCTTAGGAGCCCCATTGCTTGATCGTTTTTAGCAGCCGAGTTGTGTCTAGAAAAATGTTTTGAGTCATTTAGGAATTATATATCGGAGAGTTTAGG
>NW_021227535.1:0-1144 GCF_002162155.2 Triticum dicoccoides | reverse complement strand
GAGTGAGTGTAAGTTTCTCATGCCAGCATGTCCCAGCCTTCGATTCCAGAGCCAGCATTCTAAAGCTTTTGTGAGAAGACAAACGGCAAGCTGTGGACCTGCTGAGAAATCTACCATGTACAGATCATCTTTTCGATACCCTTCAAAGACTAGAGATTTGTCAGATTCCATTAGTACAAGGCAACCATATTTGCCAAATATCACAATCATGTTTAAGTCACAAAGCATTGAGACAGACATTAAGTTGAAACCAAGGGATTCAACAAGCATCACTTTATCCATGTGTTGACCCTTTGAGATTGCAACTCTGCCTAGACCCAATACTTTTCTTTTACCAGTGTCAGCAAATGTGATGTGACTTTTGTCGGATGGACGTAAGGTTGAGTCCATGAGAAGACTTCGATCACCAGTCATATGCTTTGTGCATCCACTGTCCATAATCCATTCTGAAGCTTTTGGTGATGTGCCCTACAGTGCAGTTAGGAGGATAGGCTTCACACAAGTGTTGTGAAGCATATGCATTTGATACATATAGGGACGATCAAAGCTTATATCAAAGTTAGGACATAGACTGATGAGAAATTCAGATGTGAAGCATATAGAATGATATTTTAACATGTGTCCTCAGTGAGTTTTAGGTCCCCGGCAATAGTATCGGACGCCATTGATTGCTGGCTGGAGACCATTTTCTGCAAAAGAGAGTTAGTTCTTCTTTGCCACCCACATTTTCAGTGGGGCTTAGAAGCGATGAGTCTAAGTGCAGCATCTGAGAATTTTGCTTTGAAGCCCTAGCAAATAGCCTTGCAGGAGATGAATGATACTCATATGAATAAGCAGAAAAGTTCTTAGTTCTATGAACATAGCAGTTTGAAGATACACGCTCATATTCATAAGTCTGAGCATGATTTCCCTGCAAAACATTGGCGTTAGGGTGACTCAGGTGAGTCCTGTATCTGTATGAAGCCTTTGGGCCATATGAAGCTATAGGTCTGGGGTTTGTCTTCTTCCTAGGTGGTGTCATGATGACATTCACAGGAAGATTCTCAATGTACCGCTTAGGTACCCAGATCTTCTTCATAGGTGGTCCATTCCTGCAGTTAGTGCCAATGTACCTGGCAAACACTTCACCATTCTGATTTTTGAA
>NW_021227534.1:0-389 GCF_002162155.2 Triticum dicoccoides | reverse complement strand
AAGTATACGTTTGATATAGATTCCTACAGAATGTTCTGTTTTTGACAGATTCTGCCTTTCGTGTGTTGTTTGCTTATTTTGATGCATCTATGGCTAGTATGTGAGGGTATGAACCATAGAGAAGTTAGAATACAGTATATATTACACCAATATGAATTTATAATGAGTTCATTACAGTACCTAAGTGGTGATATATTTTCTTATACTAACGGAGCTTACGAGTTTTGTTTTGAGTTTTGTGTGGTTGAAGTTTTCAAGTTTTGGGTAAGGATTCGATGGACTATGGAATAAGGAGTGGCAAGAGCCTAAGCTTGGGGATAACCAAGGAACCCCAAGGTAATATTCAAGGACAACCAAGGAACTAAGCTTGGGGATGCCCCGGATGGCAT
>NW_021227533.1:0-943 GCF_002162155.2 Triticum dicoccoides | reverse complement strand
GCAAAGCAAACTATACAGAGAGCAACGCTCGGTAAAGCTAAGTATTACCGAGGGTCGATACTTGGCTCTCGTTAAATACTATGTCAACTTTCTTTTTTTAATGTTTGTTTTTTGGCTCTCTCCTTTTGTGTATAATATTTCATGTGATTTAATAACTAAAATATCACTTACCACTACCCCCTCAGTGCCGGTCAACGCCATAGACCGTCAGGGCACCGGATGACCTCTCGTCCGGGAAGCCGCACGAGGGGGGTTCCAGCAGCCGCCCCAACATCCGTGTGGCCTAGGAATACGTAAAAAAGGGTGGTCTGGTGTCTGAGTAACCAGTGCACAACACTGACGTGGCATATGCCTCACGTACCGGACAGACGGGCGGGAACGTCGATCACTGGATGCGTGTTGTCCCCTAGATCGGGCCGACGATGGGCGATCATGTGAGGGGATGTGTCGTGGAATCGTCACGGCAGATGTCCTAGTGAAAAGGACTTAGTCGTAAGGCCAGCGCATCTATGTAGTAGCTTGAGAGGGGTTGATCGGAATCGAGAGACGCGACACAAGACAAGGGTTTAGACAGCTTCGGGCCTCGGGAAACATCATCTGGTAATAACCCTACATGTTGTTTGTGGCTAGGTCTCATTATGATCATGAGAGAGTCGCCGCAGTAAGCCGGCTCTCCCTTTGTGTCTAGCCCTAGATATTGTTTCTTGTCCTCCTCCCTCTTTGGGGAGCCCTGCCCCTCCTTATATATGTTGGAGGGGCGGTTTACATGACTAGTCCTAGTTGGATTAGGATTACTCTATTACAAGTGAAGTCCTAGTCTTGCTTCCTTTGTAGGAGAATATTCCTTGTGCTTTCCTCATAAACCGGCCCACCATAACATGAACCGGCCTTCTGGGCCACCGGGTTTTGTCGTTCCTCTGACCCACACACCGGGTCACCCATG
>NW_021227532.1:0-1173 GCF_002162155.2 Triticum dicoccoides | reverse complement strand
TGATCTAGTAGCATGACCTCCAGAACAGGATTACCGTACCACTCTGGTGCGGATCTTACTCTGGTTGATCTACGAGGTTCAGCAGTATCTTGATCTGAAGTTTCATGATCATTATCATTGGCTTCCTCACTAACTGGTGTAGGTGTCACTGAAACAGTTTTCTGTGATGAACTACTTTCAAGTAAGGGAGCAGGTACAGTTACCTCGTCAAGTTCTACTTTCCTCCCACTCACTTCTTTCGAGAGAAACTCCTTCTCTAGAAATGATCCATTCTTAGCAACGAATGTCTTGCCTTCGGATCTGTGATAGAAGGTGTACCCAACTGTTTCCTTTGGGTATCCTATGAAGACACATTTCTCCGATTTGGGTTCGAGCTTATCAGGTTGAAGCTTTTTCACATAAGCATCGCAGCCCCAAACTTTAAGAAACGACAACTTTGGTTTCTTGCCAAACCACAGTTCATAAGGCGTCGTCTCAACGGATTTTGATGGTGCCCTATTTAACGTGAATGCGGCCGTCTCTAAAGCATATCCCCAAAAAGATAGCGGTAAATCAGTAAGAGACATCATAGATCGCACCATATCTAGTAAAGTACGATTACGACGTTCAGACACACCATTACGCTGTGGTGTTCCGGGTGGCGTGAGTTGCGAAACTATTCCACAGTTTTTCAAATGTATACCAAACTCGTAACTCAAATATTCTCCTCCACGATCAGATCGTAGAAAGTTTATTTTCTTGTTACGATGATTTTCAACTTCACTCTGAAATTCTTTGAACTTTTCAAATGTTTCAGACTTATGTTTCATTAAGTAGATATACCCATATCTGCTTAAATCATCTGTGAAGGTGAGAAAATAACGATATCCGCCACGAGCCTCAATATTCATCGGGCCACATACATCGGTATGTATGATTTCCAACAAATCTGTTGCTCTCTCCATAGTACCGGAGAACGGTGTTTTAGTCATCTTGCCCATAAGGCACGGTTCGCAAGTACCAAGTGATTCATAATCAAGTGGTTCCAAAAGTCCATCAGCATGGAGTTTCTTCATGCGCTTTATACCGATATGACCTAAACGACAGTGCCACAAATAAGTTGCACTTTCGTTATCAACTCTGCATCTTTTGGCTTCAACATTATGAATATGTGTATTACTACTATCGAGATTC
>NW_021227531.1:0-5950 GCF_002162155.2 Triticum dicoccoides | reverse complement strand
GGGGTTGTATGCCTCAATTTATTCTAACAAGTGGTATCATAAGCAAGGTTGCGAAGAGGCTACGAATTGTTGATCTAGAGGAGGAAGGATCGAGTCTAGGATGCAGCCGGCTATGGCGCGGTTCTCAGCGAAATTGGAAAAGGCAAGATCAGAGACAGACACGTGTGCGTGTGGCGGCAGGCGAAAGCATCGGTGGCAGCGTGAGACGTGCGGCGATCGATCGGGCTGATCTATCGGGCGAGCGTACATACGCGATATTCCTGGCGAGGTCGGATCGAGCAGGCGTCGTGTCGTGGTGTTCCAGGTCGGACTCGGTCTCAACGAGATCGATACGGGATCGAGGGAACGTGGAGACATGGCGGCCCAGTCCGAGGCGCGCATGGGTAATGAGGAGCAGCTCATGGGCTGGCGCGGTGCACACTAGAGCCCACGCGGTGGCAGACGTGTGCGCTGGAAAACCTGGAGTTGCACTGTCTGGTTGTCGTGTATCAATCCTGTGTATGGCTGCCGGTTGCTTGAAGGTGAGTCACGGAAAGAGTATACGAAGTAGCGAAGTCCCCTGATGAGATTTGTTTGAAAAAGGAAAAAGTCTAAAACAAACCTTGAATTTGTAGATGAAAGATAAATTAAACCCTAAACTTTGAATTTCCGAAATTAGCACTTTAAACTTGTCGATCCCGGTCTATTTCAGACCCTAGACCTGTTTGGCGCACCGGAAATACTACAATCCAGACGGGGATAACATGCTACCTCACTGATGACTAGGGCCCGCATGTCATATCCATCCCCTTCCCGTGTTCCCGCAGCCGGCGAACTGGCGCCCGTGGAGGCGCTAGGTAGTGGAGGCCCCGCCACGGCCGGATAGGTCCCAGCATGTGTCGTGCCGCCGGCCATGTGCGTAGGTCCAAGAAGCCAAAGCCAAGTTCTGGACTCGGCGCGTCCACAGAACGGCCGCTCCCAGTCGCCGACCTTGCTTCACGTGCCGGCGCCGCTCAACTTGCACAGATCAATCAAGCTACTGGCGTGCAACTTGTTACGTACGAGAGCTAACTTTTGACAAAATCCATCCACCTGCTTGCCTAGCTCCGAGCTTCCATTGCTCTCAAGGAGCACTTCGAGCACGCGCATGTACCACATAGTGGCCAACGATGTAATTGCTGAGGGACTGGAGCACGAAGCCGAGCAGGTTCGTGTATCCATTGTACGTGTGCGCCGCGTCGCGCACCTCCAGCCGGCCATCGCCATGGCGGAGGTCGTCCGCACGCGGTCCGCCGCATCGACCCAGCGGCTCGCCGGCCACCTCCACACTCCATCGCGGGTCATCCCTTGGCAGCTTCGGTTCTTCCTCTCACGTTGCATCGCCAGCGCTGGCGCCGGCCACGTCGTCCTCTATTGGAGCGGACCTCCATGGATGCCCCTACACCATGCGGACCAAAAAAGACGCCAAAACCGGGAGCCCTACATCCACGCCTTCTAGCGGTACAGCCGGCTCTGATTTCACGAGAGATGGGGAACTGCGTTGGCGTCGAGCGACAGGATGGTCGGGAGAGAAAAATTGGGAGGAGAAAGAAGGTTGAAGATAGATATGACAAGTGGGTCAGTGCTGTCCGTGAGAGTAGCAATTTGTGTTTTTTTTCTGACATATAGAAAACAGGCACAGGGTTTAGAATAGACTGGGATCGACAAATTCAGAGTGCCAATTTCCGGGATTCATGGTTCAGGGTTCGATTTATCTTTCGTCTACAAGTTTGAGGTTTATTTTAGACTTTTTCCTTTGAAAAAAGGAAGCAACCAGAACCACGTGTGTGTACAAGAGCAGTTTTGGATGGATCAAGTTCGATCTATTTTCTGCTATAGGATGCACGGAGAAGCAACAACAAACAGGGACATGAAAAAAAGGAAGTTTTTTCTGGGTCGGTTTGCTGAGATGGCTTGGAACATGTGGATAGGCTGCGGAGATGCGTGGACAAGCGCGTTGAGGATCATGCATACACATGGCATTCAAGACATGCACGGATATGTGAGTAGTCATGGTGCAGGGTGGAGCATGGTTGCAGTCGAACGAGATCGGCTGGGTCGGACTTGTCAGTCTAACGAATTGACGCGAGTCGGTTGGTACAGAAGACGGTGGTGGGATCGGCGATGATGACATAGGAGCGTGATGCTGATGGTGACCGACTTCTGGGGCGTGGAAACACGTGGCGCATGCCTAAGGGCTTGTGCGGCTTCGACAAGGCTATGGCGCGGGGTTGGTTCAAGACGGTGCACACGAAAGCTTGAAGACGACGGGGCGCGAAGGTGGACTGATCATCTACCATGGAGTCATGTTGAAGGTGGAGCTAGATTGAGGGGCTATGGTGTAAGGATCCAGAGAATCGAAGCCTATTCCGCGGATGGGAAAAGCGAGTGACACGTAATTCGGACTGGAGCCCAGTGGTCTGATGGAAGCGTGAAACTCATCATTGGTCGGTGATGATCGGTGGTACTTTGCAGTGGGGGTCGAGTGGTGTGGGTTCGCGGCCCTTGAGACTCGACCGGGACAGCGGAGGCTCAACGCGGTAATAGCGGCGAGGCATGCGGTACGCACGAAACATGGAGACGGGCCAGGGCTCTGGTGGTCGTACATGTGGTGAGACAACTGCGAATTTGACTCGGGATGACTACAAGCAATGGTGAAATTCCTTCAAGTTTCAGACAGATAGTCAAAAAAGGAGCGGTGATGTTGAGTTCAGGTAACTCTTATGTGTGGCACCCAATATGTGAGTTGTTCATTTCTCACGCAGGTCAATGATCAGTGTGCGATGGTGCTGGACGGATACTCTGGAAGTTGGGAGCACAGACTGGAGTAACAAGGAACTTAATTTTGCTCGAGTGTTGACTGTGGTCAAGAAAAGAAGGGACTACAAGTTGCAGGTGAAGTTATATGGAGTCTTTGGAGTAGCAGCGGTACTCATGGGATAAGCCCAGGTCCAATGTACATGGAAGTTTGACGCATTGACGAATTCAAGGTGGTGGAGAGTATTCACCAAGGTGGAGTTTGTTAGAGTTGTGTCGAATATATTATACAAGGTAGGTTACAGTTGGACTTGTAGTAGTATTGTGTTTAGATAGGATATGGAGTCGTGTCCTAATAGGACACTTGTATCCTAGGCCTCTCTTATATAGCGAGGGTAGACACACAATGTAACATATGCTAACATAATAGCACCGGAACGCAGGGGAAGCCGGCGGCATGTGCCGGTGTCCAGGGCGACCGGGTGCTGTATTGTAGCGGTGTCATGGGGAGGAGCGCCCATAGTCAGGCCCTGGGGATATAGCCATATCGGTGAACCTCGTTAACAAATCTCGATGTCGTGCTCGTGTGATTGCTTGGTCCTCGGTGATTGACGGTACGCCTTGGTTTATTCTAACAAGTGGTATCATGAGCAAGGTTACGAAGAGGCTACGAATTGTTGATCTAGAGGAGGAAGGATCGAGTCTGGGATCCAGCCGGCTATGGCGCGGTTCTCAGCGAAATTGGAAAAGGCAAGATCAGAGACAGACGCGTGTGCGTGTGGCGGCAGGCGAAAGCATCGGTGGCAGCGCGAGACGTGCGGCGATCGATCGGCATGATCTATCGGGCGAGCGTACATACGCGAAATTCTTGGCGAGGTCGGATCGAGCAGGCGTCGTGTCGTGGTGTTCCAAGTCGGGATCGGTCTCGACGAGATCGATACGGGATCGAGGGAACGTGGAGACACGGCAGCCCTGTTGGAAATATGCCCTAGAGGCAATAATAAATTAGTTATTATTGTTATATTTCCTTATTCATGATAATCGTTTTTTATCCATGCTATAATTGTATTGATGGAAAACTCAGATACATGTGTGGATACATAGACAATACCATGTCCCTAGTAAGCCTCTGGTTGACTAGCTCGTTGATCAATAGATGGTTACGGTTTCCTGACCATGCACATTGGATATCGTTGATAACGGGATCACATCATTAGGAGAATGATGTGATGGACAAGACCCAATCCTAAGCCTAGCACAAATATCGTGTAGTTCGTATGCTAAAGCTTTTCTAATGTCAAGTATCATTTCCTTAGACCATGAGATTGTGCAACTCACGGATACCGTAGGAATGCTTTGGGTGTACCAAACGTCACAACGTAACTGGGTGGCTATAAAGGTAAACTACGGGTATCTCCGAAAGTGTCTTTTGGGTTGGCACGAATCGAGACTGGGATTTATCACTCCATGTGACGGAGAGGTATCTCTGGGCCCACTCGGTAGGACATCATCATAATGTGCACAATGTGACCAAGGGGTTGATCACGGGATGATGTGTTACAGAACGAGTAAAGAGACTTGCCGGTAACGAGATTGAACAAGGTATCGGGATACCGACGATCGAATCTCGGGCAAGTACTATACTGCTAGACAAAGGGAATTGAATACGGGATTGATTGAATCCTCGACATCGTGGTTCATCCAATGTGATGATCGTGGAACATGTGGGAGCCAACATGAGTATCCAGATCCCGTTGTTGGTTATTGGCCGAAGAGTTGTCTCGGTCATGTCTACGTGTCCCGAACCCGTAGGGTCTACACACTTAAGGTTCGATGACGCTAGGGTTATAGGGAATAGATGTACGTGGTTACCGAATGTTGTTCGGAGTCCCGGATAAGATCCTGGACATCACGAGGAGTTCCGTAATGGTCCAGAGGTAAATATTTATATATGGGAAGCCCTGCTTTGGTCACCGGAAAAGTTTCGGGTGCTATCGGTAACGTACCAGGACCACCGGGAGGGTCCCGGGGGTCCACCAGGTGGGGCCACCAGCCCCAGAGGGCTGCGTGGGCCAAGTGTGGGAGGGGACTAGCCCTAGTTGGGCTGGTGTGCGCCCCCCCCCCCACGAGGGCCCAAGGCGCCTAGGGTTTGGGGGAACCCTAAAAGGGGGCGCCCCCCTTGGCAACCCCCCTGGCCGCCGCCCCCTCCTCAGATTGGATCTGAGGGGGCCGGCCCCCCTCTCCCTTGCCCCTATATATATGTGGGGGGTGGGAGGGCAGCCGCACCCAAGGTCTGGCGCAGCCCTTCCCCTCTCCCAAGTCCTCCTCCTCTCCTGCTGTGCTTGGCGAAGCCCTGCAGGATTGCCACACTCCTCCACCACCACCACGCCGTTGTGTTGCTGCTAGACGGAGTCTTCCCCAACCTCTCCCTCTCTCCTTGCTGAATCAAGGCATGGGAGACGTCACCGGGCTGCATGTGTGTTGAACGCAGAGGTGCCGTCCGTTTGGCACTAGGATCATCGGTGATTTGGATCACGACGAGTACGACTCCATCAACCCCGTTCACTTGAACGCTTCCGCTTAGCGATCTACAAGGGTATGTAGATGCACTCCCCTTTCCCTCGTTGCTAGATTACTCCGTAGATTGATCTTGGTGATGCGTAGAAAATTTTGAATTTCTGCTACGTTCCCCAACAGTGGTATCAGAGCTAGGTCTATGCGTAGTTTCTATGGACGAGTAGAACACAAGTTGTTGTGGGCGTTGATTTTGTTCAATATGCTTACCGTTACTAGTCTAATCTTGTTTCGACGGTATTGTGGGATGAAGCGGTCCGGACCGACCTTACACGTACACTTACGTGAGACAGGTTCCACCGAGCGACATGCACTTGTTGCATAAGGTGGCTAGCGGGTGCCAGTCTCTCCCACTTTAGTCGAATCGGATTCGATGAAAAGGGTCCTTATGAAGGGTAAATAGCAATTGACATATCACGTTGTGGTTTTTGCGTAGGTAAGAAACGTTCTTGCTAGAAACTCATAGCAGCCACGTAAACATGCAAACAACAATTAGAGGACGTCTAACTTGTTTTTGCAGGGTATGCTATGTGATGTGATATGGCCAAAAGAATGTGATGAATGATATGTGATGTATGAGATTGATCATGTTCTTGTAATA
>NW_021227530.1:0-528 GCF_002162155.2 Triticum dicoccoides | reverse complement strand
AGCAAGAACTCCTTCTTTGACTGATCCATCTTGAACACCTTCAGGATCATGTGAAGGTATGTGCTCATTTGAAAGTACTATTAAGCGTTTTGATCTATCCCTATAGACCTTGATGCTCAATGTTCAAGTAGCTTATTCCAGGTTTTCTATTGAAAAACATCTTTCAAACAACCCTATATGCTTTCCAGAAATTCTACATCATTTCCGATCAACAATATGTCAACAACATATACTCATCAGAAATTCTATAGTGCTCCCACTCACCCTTTTGGAAATACAAGTTTCTCATAAACTTTGTATAAACCCAAAATCTTTGATCATCTCATCAAAGCGTACATTCCAACTCCGAGATTCCTACTCCAGTCCTAAGAAGGATTGCTGGAGCTTTGCATACTTATTAGCGTCTTTCAGGATTGACAAAACCTTCTGGTTGTATCACATACAACCTTTCCTCAAGGATATCGTCGAGGAAACAATGTTTTGACATCCTATCTGCAAGATTTCATAAATCATGCAGTAATTGCTAAT
>NW_021227529.1:0-633 GCF_002162155.2 Triticum dicoccoides | reverse complement strand
AAGTCTCTAGTCCAGGTTTATCGCCTATTCGGGTTCCATCCATGAGGAGATCCGGCCGGAGTTTCGCTCACAGCCCCAAACGATGTGAACAGGGTTCCCGAGATACCAAACGGGCATCCGGTACACCGTGCCACGTACCTACCGCATCACAGCCCACCCCTACGGTCAGCGCTGTCCACGGCCTCCAGTAAGCTACAAACACCAGAAACTACTTGCAACTCCTGGACAGAGGACGAGGGTGAATAAGAAGTCGAGCGGGGTCATATTTCAGGGCCCAATGTATGGTAGTAGCTGAATCATGGATCACAAACACAGAACTCAGTTCCTAAGGACGGCTGCAATGAGACAACCCACCATGTACTCCTACATGGCCTCTCACCGCTACCTTTACCAAATCATGTTCACACACTTAGCTCACCCACAGTAGGACATGTTCACACGCCTCTGATTCATCCCCGATGAATCAGACCTGACTCAACTCTGAGCAGTAGCAGGCATGACAAACAAACATGAATGAGTAGGCACAACAGGGCTCAAACAACTCCTACTCATGCTAGTGGGTTTCATCTATTTACTGTGGCAATGACAGGTCATGCAAAGGATAAAGGGGTTCAGCTACCGCAGCAAGTAACA
>NW_021227528.1:0-693 GCF_002162155.2 Triticum dicoccoides | reverse complement strand
GGAGAAGAAGGAAAAAGTGAAGGGAGTTGACGTCCAAAAGGGCAAAAGCATTTCCTCCAACAAAGCCGGCGACTTTAACCCGTCATATGTGTTGTGCCGTGCTAGTGATGGACATGTTTATGCTAAATTCGTTGGTTCTCCTTATGAGTACATTGAATGGTCTATTTGGGTTACTAAGACCCTTGTTACTAACATCAAAGGACCCATTACTAAATGGGTACCTAAAACCAAGCATTGATCTCTTGTAGGTGTTTGCTTCCGGTGGGGGATCATGGTTGCTCGATAGTGGAGCAACAAATCATATGACCGGAAGCAAGGACTTGGTGGTGGACGTGAAAAAGATTCCATCTATGCCCACCAATGTTGAGTGGGGTGATGCCTCACATTCTAAGGTATTGGGTCTTGGCAAGGTTGTCATTTCTCATGATCTAACGATCGAGAAAGTCATGCTTGTTGAGTCCCTTGCATACAATTTGCTTTCCGTTTGTCAACTTGCACTCATGGGTTTTGCTATTTTCTTTGACATTGATACCGTGGCCCTCTTGTGGAGCAAGACTCTTAAAGTAGCCTTTGTTGGGCATGTCGAGAATGTTCTCTATGTGATTAACTTTTCGAAGCGACCCACTAAGACCGCGGCATGCCTAATGGCTAAAGTTGACGTGGGATGGCTTTGGCATCGCCGTTTGGCCCACG
>NW_021227527.1:0-4525 GCF_002162155.2 Triticum dicoccoides | reverse complement strand
GGGGAAAAGGTGGTGGGTTGGTGCAGATTAGCAGTAGCGCGGGACGTAAAACGCGCTACTGCTAAGAAAGTAGCAGCACCGCGCTTTCGGCACAAGCGCTACTGCTAACCGAGACCAAAAGTGTGCCCAATTTGAAAATTAGCAGCAGCGACCTCAGAAAAACCACGCTACTACTACAGCTATAGCAGTAGCGCGGCTCGCGGCACCGCGCTGCTGCTAAATGGAGTTTGGTGGGCACTGTCGGTCGATATTTGTAGCAGCGCGGGTTACACCAAGCGCGCTACTGCTAAACACTTGTCAGTAGCGGGTTTTCCACACCCGTGCTACTGCTAATTAGCAGCAGCAGTCCTTTTTGAGAGCGCTACTGCTAAGATTCTGTGTATAGGGTTTTTCCTAGTAGTGTAAAGGAGACAACATATTTCCACCCCGATAAAAATCAACACCAATCAACGTTCCATAGCGCTAAAGCCTAACGGTCATTCTATCACGATGACGAAGACCATAATCAATGACCAAATCTTCCCAGAAAGAACCATGAAATTTGCTCCTCACCCGACCATGACTAAACATAACACCATACAAATAACCCTCACTAGAGTGAGGAGCAAGATCAGTATCTTTGTCACCCTTCCTTGTGGCTAAAGCCTTACACTCCTCGATGTAACAAGCAAGATGAGCTCTAACACTGCACGGAATATATTGCAAAATGAATGATCATAATCAAAAAAAGAAGACCTAGAATAATTTCCATTCAAAACAGCAACAACATCACCAAAAGAAATAAGCATGTGTGTGCCAAAAAATGATGAAATATAAAATGTTATTCTTACAACATGAGTCAAACAACGCCGATCCAGAACCACAGTGAACACGTCTACAGAAGAATCAACAGACGTACAAGGGCCACCCGGCATACGGCAAAAAGGACAACCCATACCTGCAAAGAACACGATGATTATCAAGAAATAATTGCACAAACCAAGTTGAAAGTTGACATCTGATAGTATTGGAAGCCCCCACCCGTAACTACCCCATAAATCTCCATATCCCGGAAATATAATGGGAACGAATAGGCGAAAAAAAGGAAACAGGGACGAATGCAACCGGTAGGGAACGACGATCGT
This sequence comes from Triticum dicoccoides, assembly GCF_002162155.2. NCBI lineage: Eukaryota > Viridiplantae > Streptophyta > Magnoliopsida > Poales > Poaceae > Triticum > Triticum dicoccoides. Next base: position 3,401 of record NW_021227527.1, on the reverse strand, counting down.
GCGAACGGGGAAGCGTCGTCCACGTTAAAGAAGGGCCGCTGTAAGCAGGCCACAAGAGCGGTGGGCGCGACGGGCGGGGACGACGGCAACGAAAGGACATTCAGTGGCGATGGTTCAACGACACCAGAGAGAAACATATCGAAAGTGTATTACAAAACACTAAAAGTATAATGACTAAAGTGAAAAAAGGAAAAAACAGAAAGAAAAACCGAAAACCGGAAATCACGGAAGTGCCCCTCAGCGCGACAAGTGTCGCGCTCGGAGCGCGCCGGAAAATTCTCACGAGCGCCCCGCATGTGACACTTGTCGAGCCCGGAGCGCTCCCGACAAATCGTTGCGGGGAGCGCTCCTCAACTAGTGATTTCGCCCAAACTGGTAGGGAAAAGTTTTTAAAAAATTGGTTGGGAAAAAATCGAAAAGAATAGCAGAGGAATTTCAAAAGTTCTTTCTTATTTTGAAAAGGAGGAATACCTGCGGTCTCTGCATTAGTTGATGCATGCAGCCATATTATTAGAAGTCTGTGAGGGAAAGTTCTTTTTTTTTACAATGTACAAACATGTATGTGCTCTGACTATCATGCACATTTTTAAATGAGTTTTGTATTGCCGTGCGCAAAAGAAAAAGTCAATGCTCTAGAAATGCTTTTTATAAAGCATGTTAGATGATCGATTTTTTTCCCTCACAGACCACTATGAATGTCGTTTGTTGATCAGCATGTGCACACTGTTAGACACATGTTACCTGTAAAAAACATTCATATAACGTAAAATTGTTTTGGTATTTTTTTTTTGATTTTTTTCAACCAGGTTACGCTAGCCCGGGCTCAACTTTAAATATCCGGCCCTAAACTACTTTCGCCCAACCCTTCTCACTCCGGATCCTCTCTAGGTGTTGGTCGTCATGTCTAGCTTAGTACACATGATCTCATATGTGTGGATTTCAACATTATTCCTGAATAAAAGTCCCATGTTCTACTAAGAAAATGCATCCGCTCTAAATTGTTTTTTACTAAAATAAATCACCTATTTTTGTACAACTAACCTCCTAATACAATTGAACCATTCATTTATCTTCCCTAACCATGCTTTGTCAACTGGTTTACGCCCTATCTCATTGGACACTTCTCTTGTTTCACGGTCTCCCCATGACGCTATCCTCTGTCTCGTCCCTCTCCTCATATTGCAAGAGACGGCGAGACTCACTCATTCTCCCCCATTTTCTTGATTTTTTAAGGAATCTGCATGACTTCCACCTTTACCCTGATTTTATAGGGTTCACTCGGTGCCACCGGCAAAGAGTCCAAAGGATCCAAAATTGGCCATGGGGGCGAGGTCAGGTTCGTCGAGTGTGATGCTGATGCCAATAAGTGCCTATTTGCACTACGTGGCCACAAACAGACGGGATTGCATTTCCTTCCATGTCTGGTTTGCCACTCTTGCGGACAAAGGGGCATCTAGCTTGCACTAGGCCGATGTCTATAGCAGACTCGCGGTCAATGAACTTGTCACACCAGAACGCTTTGGTTGAACTAAACTTGGGACACAGGTTCGCCCAGGTCCAAATTCCTTGCACCAGAAACGTGATTTGCAATAGTGGCACCTGAAGTCGCACAAGGGGCAAAGTAATTTTGGTTTTTGTTTTTTCGAAATGTGCAGCCATAATTTTGTAGAAACGACCTCAAAATCTCTTTGCCTTTGTTTCCCTCTTAAGAAGCCTCTCGCTCTGCCCATCTCTTCTCTTTGGGCTGGCCTACCTAGTGACTTTTTCTTTTAAGATTGGACTACACCTAGTGACTTGATGTAACCAGTTGCAACAATATTGCATTTGCGTGCACGACCCAAAAGCTGCAACAAGATTTACTTTGCACTCACTGGATTTGGACGCCCTATACGATCGTGATGTAAGTCATATCCAACGGGCATGATCAGAGGAGGGTTATTTTCTTGCGCTGGCCTGTTGACACCTAGGGGTGGCCTAGCATATCATCACAATGCAGTCCATAAATTCGTTCCTGACACGTATTTAGATAAGCAATAAAAAGTTAAACGTGATTGAGAGAACGAGGGTGACCGGCCGGGCCAAGGCGTGCACGCAGCGCCAAGCTGCTGCATGCACACAGATGCATTTGCGAAACGATCATCGACGACTCGACTAGGTGTAAGAAAGAGACACGGACTTACCAATCATGCATGTGAGTCTTGTAAGATTTAGCTGTCATCATATCTTACTTAAATTCGATCTCATCCACCATAACAATGTCAACGGAGTATTCTCTTATTGTGCATGCATGAGCTTACTGTACGTACTCACATGCATAGGCGGCTAGGTTTAGTCCACGAAGATTTTCAAGAACTAAATAATGGCCATTGATGTATGTACATACCCAAAGAGTTGTCGACGAAAAGTCCAACAAGTTTCCAATTTTGTGTATAAACTACATAAATGAAAATCTGGCGTGATAGCAGCCTCCATCGTGAGGGATCATGGTGGAATAAGGAACTGTCTAATAATGCAAACATATCACATTCATGCATCTCTGGTCTCTCCGTGTATAAATAATCCCGCGTTTCTTATCGCAGCATAGAGAGCAAAGCATCAAGTCATCAACCAGAAATTCAAGCTCGATTGTTAGTTTCTTCTCGTTTGACTCCGCAGCTAGCCATGACGATCGGCGTCTGCTACGGCGTGGTCGCCAACAACCTCCCGCCGGCGAACGACGTGGTGCAGCTCTACAAGTCCAAGGGCCTCACCGGCATGCGCATCTACTTCGCCGACGCCAAGGCCCTCTCCGCGCTCCGCGGCTCCGGCATCGCCCTCATCCTCGACGTCGGCGGCAACGACGTGCTCGCCAGCCTCGCCGCCAACGCCTCCAACGCGGCGAACTGGGTCCGGGACAACGTGCGGCCCTACTACCCGGCCGTGAACATCAAGTACATCGCCGCCGGCAACGAGGTCCTGGGCGGCGACACGCGGAACATCGTCCCGGCCATGCGGAACCTCATCTCGGCCCTTGCCGGCGCCGGCCTAGGCGCCATCAAGGTGTCCACCTCGATCCGGTTCGACGCGGTGACCAACAGCTTCCCACCATCCAATGGCGTGTTCGCGCAGGCCTACATGACGGACGTGGCCCGGCTGCTGGCCAGCACCGGCGCGCCGCTGCTCACCAACGTGTACCCCTACTTCGCCTACAAGGACAACCCGCGGGACATCCAGCTGAACTACGCGACGTTCCGGCCGGGCACCACGGTGCGTGACCAGAACAACGGGCTGACCTACACGTGCCTGTTTGACGCCATGGTGGACGCCGTGGTGGCGGCGCTGGAGCGGGCCGGGGCGCCCGGGGTGAGGGTGGTGGTGTCGGAGAGCGGGTGGCCGTCGGCGAGCGGGTTCGCGGCGACGGC
>NW_021227526.1:0-2205 GCF_002162155.2 Triticum dicoccoides | reverse complement strand
CACGGCGCGCCCGCGCGTGCCGGGAGGGGGGGGGCGCTCCTGCTGCGCCTCGGTCACTCCTTCCTCCCCTTCCCCCCACCGTCGTCGGTGAGCTCCGTCGGGCAAAGCCCGGTGGGCGCGGCGGCCGCGGGGCCCTTCTCCCCCCTGCTCGTGGGACGCCGGCGCGGGGCGGCCTCCTCGAGCTGCGGTGCTGGACTTCGCGGGGTTCAGCAGCTCGGCGGCGGGCTCGCGGGGCAGCCGGCTGGTGGCGGCGCGCCGGTGCCCTAGGCCTCGTGCGTGGCGGGGCGGCTGCGGCGCTCCCATCTCGGGAGGTGGCGCGCGGTCGGCCCCCTGCTGGATCCAGCCGGATCTGGTGGTGGGGGTCGGCCGGCGGCGCGTGGTGGCGGTGGTGCGTGCCCGGCGGCTCCGGCGCTATGAGCTCGCCGGGCGACGTGGGTAGGGCAGCGGCCGGGCGTGGCCGTTGCTCCGGCCGTGGGCGGCGACCTGTGGATGTCCGGCTGATGGACTCCCAGTGTCGTGGCGGTTCCATGGTGGCTTGGCGGATCTGCTTGCGGCGGCGGCTAGCTTCTCCGGCATCGGCTTGTCTGCGATTGGACCGTTTCGGCCTTCACTCCATATCCTCGGCGCTCGGTCGCTACTCCCTTCAAAGGGCTGGCCCTTTCCCAGCTACGGTCCATCGCTCGTCTCGCGCCCGGTGCAGCAGGACCGAGCTCGTCTCGCGCATAGTGCCGTCGGACCGAGCTCTTCTCGCGCACGGTGTAGCAGGACTGACCTCGTCCCCGCCCCACGGTGCTGCAGGACCAATCTCGTCTCGCGCTCCGGGTTGCAGGATGGGTCGATGGATGCCTGTGTTGGCCGACCTATTGGGTCTCGATGCTGGGGGTGGGCCAGGGGTGCAAAGGCGGATTCTTTTTTGCTCGTCTCACTACAAGAAACCTGTTAATGCATGACGGATTTCTGTTGACAGTTTTGAAATCCGTCATGAACGGCCCACTACACCTCCGCAAGCCCGCGAAAAAGCCAGCCTAAAGCCCTAAACTTTTCCCCGTATAAAAGCTAACCCTAACACACTTCCCCGTCCCCAGTCTCTTTCTCCATCCACCGCCGCCACACGTTGCCTCTCCTCATCCCTGTCCTCCGCCGCCACGCCTCTCGTCTCCTCATCCCCGTCCTCCGCCTCCACCTCCCCGCCTCCAACCGATGATGGCGGCCCGAGATCCATGGCGACAGCGGTTGCAGCGGCCCCATGGAAGCGGCGGCCAACGATGGATCTCACTAGGGGCTTCCCTCCTCCGTCTCCCAGGCCGCGAAGCTGCCTCGCCATCCGGAGATTCAGCGCAGCAAGCGACGGACTAGCAGAGGACGATGACCGTGACCTACAGGAGGCCTAAGCTGGACCTCGCCGGCGATGACCATGCCCCGCACAATGTCCCTCCCTACTTTCCCCCTCGTCTCATCTCTCCTTGATTCCTTCATTATCTCTCTCTCTCTCTCTCTCATCCCCAATCGATTTTTTTTGCTTCGATTCAGATGAACAGGAGCTCTCCGCCTCTCCAGTTCCATGGACGGCAACGACTGGGATCCCACGCTCGAGCCCGACGAGCTGGGCTAGCTCGACAGCGAGGTCGTCCGCGCCGCCCACCATGATTGTGCACAGAACAAGAAGGTTGACCCTCTCGCTCTGTTTTTTCTTTTCTTTCCAAGTGATGATTGCTCTGCTCTAGCATAGTTCCCCAGGGGCTCTCAAATTTTCCTGGACTGAACCTGATGCAGAAAACGTGGCCACTTCCTTTCCTGATACCCGCATGTTACAGCCAATGATAGACTAGCACTGCTGGCTATTTATTTTTTTCTTCTCTGACCGTGCGAGTCTAGCAGTGTAAAATTTGTGAGATCTGCTAGTTAGTTAAGAGACTACTAGTTTAATAAGATGTTCCTGTTGGTTCCTTGGAATTTTCTTGTTTATGTGGGGAAAGTAATTCATTTATCTCACTGAATCCATTGACCAAGAGTAGATTGTTTGTTAACTAGGCCTGCTATTACATTGCTTCTCTGTTATGTGGTGAAAATAGCCATCATATTGACTTCCAATTTATGCCACATGAATTTTCATGCTATTGTACCGAGATGATGGTGGTGCTCGTTGCCATGGAATTCTTGGTTGATCACATTTGTTATCTGCAAATATATGTGTTGTATTTTTGT
>NW_021227525.1:0-781 GCF_002162155.2 Triticum dicoccoides | reverse complement strand
TCATAGCATATATTGCAAACAGGGGTCACAAGACCCATCATACAGAGCATACAAGCAACAAGCGGAAGCATTACATGTCTGGGTACAGACATCTACAAAGAAAAAGGCTGAAGAGCCTGACTATCTACAACATCCGATCAAGATCGTAGCTGAGGTACTAGCTACTAGTCGAAGTCCATGGGAACACTAGGAAGACCGAAGTCTCCGCTGCAAAAACATAAATAAAGCAACATGAGTACAACGGTACTCAGCAAGACTTACATCAGATCCTATCGTACATGCATTGGTATCAAGAGGGTAATGTGGGGTTTAGTTGCAGCAAGCCAGCTTTGACTCTGTGGCTACCCTATTCTACGACTACCAGAAACTCTGGAGGTGAAACAACGAACACGAGTCCACTAATCACCATACAATACACTACTATGGATTCGTCCCCGTCTCCCTACGAGAAGGCCATCCATAGCACTCACACTTGTCTTGAGCATTTTATAGTATCCACTTCAAGTTGTCTATGTACCATGTAAGCATCCAAGAAGTCCATAACCGCGGACCCGGCTATTCGAATAGATCATGTTAACCCTGCAGGGGTGTACTTCTTCACACACGCTCTCGCCACTTACCGCCATGTACACGTCATGTATCTCGGCAACCTTCAAGCGGAAGCCTGGCGAGGGTGTCGGCCACGACCTGACTAACCACACAAGACTCTAGTCCAGGTTTATCGCCTATTCGGGTTTCATCCGCAAGGAGATCCGGCCGGGGTGTCGCTTACGGCCCCAAA
>NW_021227524.1:0-836 GCF_002162155.2 Triticum dicoccoides | reverse complement strand
CCAAACATTGAGCTTTGCATTACAAGATGAACATTCAATCAACGTCACTGAGAAGATAACTTGCATAGATTCCGATTCAATGTGAAAATAGAAAAAAAAAATACATCGGTAACAGGAACACAGCTCAGCCCCTCAGCTTCATCACGGATTCATCGAATGCAGTCTTCAGTTACCGAAAAAGGCTTTCTCCCTTCAGTTTACAGCTACATAATTCTAAATTGAGTTTCCAACAGCACATGGCCATGCTCTCATGAACAAAGTTTTAGCATATATGCCTGCTGAATAATGAGAAATATATACTTGTATGCTGCTCAGTATTACAAGTGTGAGTGGCAGTACACAAACTGCAAAGCTCGAAAGAAGGATCGGTGAAGAAGCGCTACTCCCCCTGAAGAATCAACTGCATATATGCAGAAGAAAGAAGCTAGGCAACAGAAACTACCATTAACGGACGAGCAGACATAGTCGTTTCACCCATGTGCTGGCATTGCTGCACAGCCTCCCACGTTTGCACCTTGGATCGAAGATAGGCAAAAACTCGGAGTGGTAACAAAGAGACCACAGAGCTTGCATTGCAATGCAGAATCTGGTAATAATTGCAAATTGAGTCAGTCAGTTGAGGGATAATCAATCAGTCGAGTACACAAGATTGAAAGCGTACATCCTTTTTCTTTAAACTAACGAACATCCACTTGATCAGTAACTTGTTTCTATGATCAACCTACCGGTTCTGTCCCATGTGTTAGAAGTATAAATGTGGTTAGCTAGAGATAAGAAGATAGAGATAGACTTAGTTTAAACACACAATATCTTGCCTTGTACTCCAAGCCTCTTCT
>NW_021227523.1:0-393 GCF_002162155.2 Triticum dicoccoides | reverse complement strand
GCACTTCTGAAGATAGCATTGAGTCTTCATCAGTGTCAACGATCACATCGTCGGTACAACGTCTATCGAGGGGGAACAACACCGGCAACACAGAAGAAACACGATCAATGCAATGCACAATATGATGCATGCTATGACATGGCAATATGAATGTGTTTTGGGCTAATGCACCTAGCTATGATTTAAATGAAGTTGGTTTTAATACATGATTCAAATTCCAACTCCATATGTGATTATTCAAATGCCATTTAATTGATTTGTGCTATACAGCAGCTATAAGTTGTTCTAACATGCATGAAAATGGTACAAATGGATTCCTTGAATTTTTCTGATAATTTTTCATATATAAATTATTTAATTTGGAGTTACGGTTGAATTTCTATGAATTTTAGA
>NW_021227522.1:0-931 GCF_002162155.2 Triticum dicoccoides | reverse complement strand
CCATATGCAGCCACTTTTATAGGTTTCGATACCACAGACAATACTCTGCCAAGTATATGATGATCCTTTCTTTGGACTTGCACACAGAATGTCACCATTTAGATAGTATTTCGCACTGAGAACACGTGCACACACAGAGTCTGGGTTCTGGAGCAGGCGCCAACACTGTTATGCTAATAAAGCAAGGTTAAAACTGTGAAGGTCCCTAAACCCCATATCTCCTTTCTGCTTTGGGATACACATTTTCCACCATGCATACCAATGCATGTTCCGCTTGTCTTCTGTATCTCCCCACCAAAATCCCACAATTTCATCCGTAATCCATTTGCAAATACCTTTTGGCAGTTTAAAGATAGACATAGAATATGAGGGAATTGCTTGTGCTACCGATTTCAATAAAATTTCTTTACCTTGAATAGATAAAATTTTATCTTTACAACCCTTTAGGCGTTGACATATTTTGTCAATCAGTTGCTGGAAACAATCACTCCGGTCCGCTCCGACAATTGTTGGTAGACCTAGATATTTGCCAGATAGAGTTTCAGTCATAATGTCCAAGACTCTGCACACGTCTTCTCTGACAATCACACTAGTATTTGGGCTAAAGTAGATTCTTCTCTGACAATCACACCAGTATTTGGGCTAAAGTAGATGCTACATTTAGCTATGCTGACCCTTTGTCCTGAGCTACTACAGTACATGTCCAACCCTTTTTTAAGGGTATTAGCACTCTGGCTATTAGCCCTCATTAGAATTAAAGAGTCGTCCGCAAATAGCAGGTGAGAAATAGAGGGTGCATTTCGACAGACAAGAATGCCTTCAATTTGCCCAGTCTCCTCTTCATGGGCTAGCATGCATGATAATCCTTCAGAGCAAAGCAAAAATAAATATGGGATAGGGGATCCCCTTGTCTGAGGCCTCTGGTGAGAAG
>NW_021227521.1:0-465 GCF_002162155.2 Triticum dicoccoides | reverse complement strand
CTTTTACATGTCGGTCATCAACACTCACATTTTTGGCTGATTCTGGTCCGTTTCGTGCACTATTACTCACCGTTTTGGGGCCCCACAGTGATTTCCATGATTGACGATTCTCGGGGTGCATTTACGTGTCCGTCGTCAACACTCACAGTTTTGTCCAATTTTGACCCATTTTGTTGACTATTACTCACCATTTTGGGGTCCCAAAGTGGTTTCCATAGTTATTGAAGCCCAAGCTGCGCTTATGTGTCGGTCATCAACACTCGTAATTTTGGCCAATTCTGGCTCATTTCCTGGACTATTACGCACTGTTTTGGTTTCCCAAAGTGAGTTCCTCGATTGACGATCCCCGGGGTGTGTTTACGTGTGCGTCGTCAACACTCACAGTTTTGTCCAATTCTGGCCGTTTTCATGGACTATTACTCAACGTTTTGGGGCCCCGAAGTTATTTCCATAGTTGTTGAACCC
>NW_021227520.1:0-2259 GCF_002162155.2 Triticum dicoccoides | reverse complement strand
GGAAATCACCCTAGAACTATATTAAAGAACAACAGTGATACAAGGCACCCCAGCGAATAAGAAATTCACAATCGGGCCTGACCTTGGACCTGGAGAAGGATTAGCCGGAGATGGGAAGTCTTCAAAGTTACGGTCCACATGGACCAACACGTTAGTGAGGAAGTAGATCAAACCAGCACCATCTTCATCGCCTCCCTCGCCGTTGAGCCAGAGAGACACAATCCTGGAATCACTCTTGTACAGGAAACCGCATACCTTGTCAACAGCGCCCGAGCAAACGCCAATGAAGTGGGGAAGGAGCCGCGACACAAAATCCTCCGCCTTGGTCACTGCCACCGCCACGCCGGCCAAGAACAAGAACCCTAGCCTCACCGCACCGGAGGTACGGCAGGAATCTACCTCCCCGAGCCCAACAGCATGGCCACAAGGACAACGTCAGGAAGAGGAATGAGATCGGGGAACATTAGCGACCATGCCACCGCCACCTCTTCCAAATCGATGGCGCACCACACAAACCTATCCTCCACGGCTCACCTACATCGTCGAAGACGACCACACCAGGATGGGGGTGAAGTTGCGGGATTTATTCCACTCGACACCGTCCCTGCGATCACGGCGGCGCGGCTGACACACGAACCCCAACACCTGTCTACAACCGAAAAGGGCGGACCAGGGTCCCCAACCCTCACGCCATAGCGGCGGACGGGGGAAGGTGAACCGCCGGCCTCGCCGGTGGAGGGAAACGAAGACCTCTGGTTCGCCTCTCTCTAACTGTGGCAAGGAGACTGTCTCCGTTTCATGCATCCTGCAACAGTAAAATAAGAAAGTAGCGTTGCCCCTTACATGCATGAAAAAAATAGAGATAAGAAAAGCCAATCACTCCGTGTCGAAGTGAACATGCCAAGGGGGCGTCAGCTTGACAGATTCAAGCTGTACCGCCACATAATATAGAATGAAAGAGAAGGCCCACAACGATGCTTGGCATGAAGATCGCCACAATCAACCAATATTTGCGGTTTAATATGAGAGATGGCTCACCACCCTCGCCGGGTGGTTATCCATGGGCCCGGAAACGTGCTTATAAACCGCTCCTGCGTCCTGTCCCTAGGCGATGCGGTACTAATAGCTGTTGGATGCGGCAGGGGTTACCATTTTAGTTTGCACTGTGAATGTAGCTAGGCGTTGTTTTGTTGGTGCACTACGTGGTAGCTCTACATATCTTATACAGTACTCCCTCCATTTCTATAACACTATATAGTGTGGGAATAACTATGAATGTAGGCCATCCGATCTGCACATTCAATGGCCAGGATGTGGCAAATCCCTACAATGCAAGCCTTCGATTTTGGCATCTAACGGTTGAAAAGCGCTGCACCTTTCTCGCTCACCTTCTCTACGGCATCGCCTCCTCACCTACTAGCCACCGCTATTTCTTCTTCCATGGCATCGTCGTCATCCAGCCTCTCCTGAATAAATGAACCATCATGACACATATGCCTCACCACATCCACCGATTCTCCGTTACCTTGCTTTGTTGCCGAAAGTTCATTCCCCATTTGCTAGCGCGAGCAAAAAATTCATGCTGGCTCGGCCGCCCGCTAGCCCAGCTCCCATCTTCTCTAGAGGGTCTACCTAGAGCCACAGCCATGGTGGCTGGGAGGTGGCCGCCGGAGATAGCTGCCTGGGAGGCCCGCACAACTATAGTCCTTTGAGCGGTGGCCAGGTCACATCGACATGGTGAGGAACAATAGCGATAGGAGGATGTGGTAGAGAAGATGTGAAGAACATGTGCGGCAGATCTAAGACACAGAACGAGCGAAGAGAAGCAGCGAGGGAAGAGAAGAAGAGACGGGAGAGTTCGAGAGATGCGTACAAATTGGACTTGCTCAGCATAGAGTCACGAAGCGCAGGTCGTTCATGGGCCTGCTCGGATGGGCAAGTGGGCTATAGTGGAATTGCTTCTTCTAAAAATCATGACCTGGTCCAATATTGGCCTCAACGAAGGGAGCAACTAGTTAACGAGCGCTCCTTCGGAAGCCTCGCAACGATCAGCGCCACTTGGCGTGCTCTCAGTCATTCGCCACGTGTCGCGCTCTGGACGCTTCCTTCGGATTTTGTTTTTTTAATTTTCCCAACGCGTTTTCAGCTTTTTAAATGGTTTTTTTCTGGGGGTTTTCGACGTTTTGGTTTTTCTCCGGTCTTCTTTAGCTTTTCTATTAAAAAATTTGAAAAAAATATTTGCGTGAAAAAACGCGTTTT
>NW_021227519.1:0-1245 GCF_002162155.2 Triticum dicoccoides | reverse complement strand
TAAAGATGCAAATAAAAGTAGATTGAAAGCAAATATGATAAGAGATAGACCCGGGGGCCATAGGTTTCACTAGAGGCTTCTCTCGAGAGCATAAGTATTATGGTGGGTGAACAAATTACTGTCGAGCAATTGATAGAAAAGCGAATAATTATGACGTTATCTAGGCATGATCATGTATATAGGCATCACGTCCATAAAAAGTAGACCGACTCCTGCCTGCATCTACTACTATTACTCCACACATCGACCGCTGTCCAGCATGCATCTATAGTATTAAGTTCATAAGAACAGAGCAACACATTAAGCAAGATGACATGATGTAGAGGGATATACTCATGCAATATGATATAAACCCCATGTTGTTATCCTCGATGGCAACAATACAATACGTGTCTTGCAACCCTTTCTGTCACTGGGTAAGATCACCGCAAGATTGAACCCAAAGCTAAACACTTCTCCCATGGCAAGAAAGATAAATCTAGTAGGCCAACCCAAACTGATAATTCGAAGAGACTTGTAAAGATAACTCAACCATACATAAAAGAATTCAGAGAAGATTCCAATATTATTCATAGATAAACTTGATCATAAACCCACAATTCATCGGATCTCGACAAACACACCGCAAAAAGAGATTACATCGAATAGATATCCACAAGAGAGGGGGAGAACATTGTATTGAGATCCAAAAAGAGAGAAGAAGACATCTAGCTAATAACTATGGACCCGTAGGTCTGTGGTAAACTACTCACAACTCATCGGAGAGGCTATGGTGTTGATGTAGAAGCCCTCCGTGATCGATTCCCCCTCCGGCAGACTGCCGACAAAGGCTCCAAGATGGGATCTCGCGGATAAAGAAGGTTACGGCGGTGGAAATTGTGTTTCGTGGTGCTCCTGGATGTTTTCGGGGTCCGTGGATATATATAGGAGAAAGAAGTACGTCGGTGGACGCCCAAGGGGCCCACGAGACAGGGGGGCACACCCCTAGGGGGGCGCGCCCTCCTATCTCATGGGGCCCTCGGAGCTTTCTTGACTTGCACTCCAGGCTCTACGTATCAGATTTGTTCCAAAAAAGGTTTCATTCCGTTTGGACTCCATTTGATATTCCTTTTCTTCGAAATACTGAAATAGGCAAAATAAACAGCAATATGGGTTGGGCTTCCGGTTAGTAGGTTAGTCCCAAAAATGATATAAATGGGTAGAATAAAGCCCATAAACGTCCAATAGAGGTAATATAATAGCATG
>NW_021227518.1:0-391 GCF_002162155.2 Triticum dicoccoides | reverse complement strand
GATGATTAAGTCTGGCCATAATGGTGGTATCTTAGTTGGTATCATGCACACGAGAATAGCAAACATGCTGATGTGGCAAAGAATTAAAGAAGAGAGGGGGGTTAGAGTAACTAGTGTTCATGCATGCATTGGTAAACACATTTTTTGTGAAGAACTACAAAAACTATTCCACCGCCTCTATCTTGCTAAGAGTAGGTGAAAATTTTGAATCGAGCCCTTTAAACTAGAAGGGAGGTAGTAGTACTCTAATAACTAACCTTGGCCCTGTTTGGATCCATGTGTTAGAGTTAGTTTGGGTTAGTTTGAACTCAACTAACCCAAAAAAAATCTAACCCACCCAAGAGGTGCTTATTTGGGTTACTCCCTCCGTCTAGGTGTGTAAGTCATCTTA
>NW_021227517.1:0-635 GCF_002162155.2 Triticum dicoccoides | reverse complement strand
CTGTCGGGCATCAAGACTCGCAGTTTTGGCCGATTCTGGCCGGTTTCGTGGACTATTACTCACTATTTTGGGGTCCCGGAGTGATTTCCACGATTGACGAACCCCAAGGTGCGTTTACGTGTCGGTCTTCTACACTCGAAATTTTGTTCGATTCTGGCCCGTTTCATGGACTATTACTCACTGTTTTTGGGGTCCCGGAGTGATTTCCATGATTGACGAACCCCAAGGTGCGCTTACGTGTCGGTCATCAACACTCGTAGTTTTGGCAGATTCTAGCCCGTTTCGTGGACTATTACTCACTATTTTGGGGTCTCGGAGTGATTTCCACGCTTGACGAACCCTTAGGTGCGCTTAAGTGTCGGTCATCTACACTCGCGGTTTTGGCCGATTCTGGCCCGTTTCGTGGACTATTACTCACTGTTTTGGGGTCTCGGAGTGATTGCCACGATTGACCTACCCCAAGGTGCACTTACGTGTCGGGCATAAATACTCGCAGTTTTGGCCGATTCTGGCACGTTTCGTGGATTGTTACTCACTGTTTTGGGGTCCCGGAGTGATTTCCACGATTGACGAACCCCAAGGTGCGCTTACGTGTCGGGCATCAACACTCGCAGTTTTGGCCGATTCTGGCCCGT
>NW_021227516.1:0-1208 GCF_002162155.2 Triticum dicoccoides | reverse complement strand
GGGGGCGAGATTCTCGGTTACCATGGTTACCAGAAATTCCGAACATATTTCGGACAAAATTTGTAATTGACTTTTGATTTCAAACTTTTTGAAATTAGATATAAGAGGAACATTAATACTTCTTGTCACATATTGGACAGTAGCCCAGTGGAACATCGTCTGCGTGCTTGCTATGCGACCAGGTCTCAAGTTCGACATCTCGTCCGTCATTCTTTTTGATCCTGCGACCTACCGAAGCTTCAAGTAGGGGCCTACCACCAGGCCAAAGCCACACAGGATGGTACGACTGAGATACCACACTATTTAACTGCACTCTGGGCGTTTAAATTCAAATTTTTCGAGTTTTTTTGCTCGTCATGCGTGTTTCTCGTGGGGCAGCGAGAAACGCTGATACCGCCCGGTATCCGAATTTCTCGGGCGGTACCCAAAACCATGGTTGTATGAATTAAAATACAAACTCGATTTGAAAAGTGTCGATCATTCATATGGCATTATTTTGATAAACAAACACATTATTCTGTATCCAACTATACAAATAAGTTTTGCTAAATTTGGCATGCACAACAATGATACCAAAGACATGCTCTTTTAATTCTAATAGCAAGTGCCAGGTGGATGTGCCCATTTTTTGTGCAGTGTAGGTGAAAATGTAGGGAAACAGATAAAGAAGAACATAACTTAGTTGGCACGCGGATGTAGTCCCATATGGTGAAACTGTTGCCCTCACATGCACAGTCCTCATCAATGATTGGATGCCATCTTTTAGGAGCACGGGACATAACATAAGAGAAGTTAATAATATTGATCGCTAAAATTTGGATGATTAGAGCCTAACTAAATTAGTTTCTATTTTTTGCATCTCTGGCAATGAGTTTCTATTTCGTGTTTCGCTTATGATATAGCAACTTCTCATTCTCTAGGTCTCAGAAATGCTGCTTAGAGGAAGCTCCTCGATGAGCTAGGCATCCCAGCTTGATGATGTGCCCAGCGACCGGTTCACCGCTCTTGGCCGGATGCTTTACAGGGCGCTGGCCGTAGAGGCGGAAGAGGAGGTTGAGACATCCGCGTCGCTTGCTGCAGCGACCACGACCGATGCATCGAAAGAGAGGTACTAAATAAACTACCGACATATTCCTAGCTTTGTAAAGAAATAATGACTAGATCGGTAATCTCAGGTCGCCCTGAACAACCATACATCATGTTGCATT
>NW_021227515.1:0-732 GCF_002162155.2 Triticum dicoccoides | reverse complement strand
GATTGCGCAACGCTAGTCTGTCAGTAGCAACGAGGGCCATCTTTATAGGATGATTAGTCAATACCACTTCTAACCAAGTCTTCCCATCTAGTAAATGCTGACTCGCTTGTACATCTTGCAACCACAGGAATTTGGATCCAAGAGTGTTCGATGCCACAGTAAAAAATGGTTATAAAAAGAGTTTAGAGTGGATGTAAACTTTCAATCCACTGGAAATCCTATGAAATTACTTTCAATCAAAGAGCCCTTAGTATCATACCCCTCTGATCAACAAACAAATCGACAACCAGTTGGAAGGGCAAGACTTCATGCCAACCAGTACCTAACTTGTAGTATACTCAATTTGTCAACTAATGGAGTACAATTTTTCGAGGTACAATTTGCAATAGAGATCTGCACTAGAGTCGAGAAGATTCTTTTCTCTTCTACATGTACTCGTATGACAAAGTCTCATCATACATTGGGAGCTGACACCTAGAAGTACTTGCTGTCTACGATGGATAAATTAATTGGATTATGTATAGATGCTTGTCACAATTTACAACTGACAGTTGGTACTCTGGAATGTATTCACTTGCTGCAGTGGGCTGATTATGTGTGCTCCGAATTATGGAGGAGGGAATCCGAAGCACTCCCTCTGTAAAGAAATATAAGAGCATTTAGATCACTACTTTAGTGATTTAAACGCTGTTATATTTCTTTACAGAAGGAGTACCGATTAATTAGTCCCTC
>NW_021227514.1:0-724 GCF_002162155.2 Triticum dicoccoides | reverse complement strand
CGGGAGAAAGTATTTTCGAGAACCTAAAGTCAGATTTTAGTAGAAATCGTTTAACCCGAGTAGAAGAGAGTTCAGAGTCCCAGAGTAAAGGTCGAGGAGTAAAAGATCCTAATACCACCCAATGGCGACGTGGGCCCATAAGGCACACAGCCATGTTAGTAAAAGTTTTTGCAATGTCTAGACTCGACTTCGGCCAAGGAGTGTGGAAGGGGGATTCCTACAGGCAGTCGGCTCTGATACCAACTTGTGACGCCCCCGTTTCAATCGTACACTAATCATGCACGCAAATGTGTACGAACAAGATCAGGGACTCATGGGAAGATATCACAACACAACTCTAAAACATAAATAAGTCATACAAGCATCATAATACAAGCCAGGGGCCTCGAGGGCTCGAATACAAGTGCTCGATCATAGACGAGTCAGCGGAAGCAACAATATCTGAGTACAGACATAAGTTAAACAAGTTTGCCTTAAGAAGGCTAGCACAAACTGGGATACAGATCGAAAGAGGCGCAGGCCTCCTGCCTGGGATCCTCCTAAACTACTCCTGGTCGTCGTCAGCGGGCTGCACGTAGTAGTAGGCACCTCCGGGGTAGTAGTCGTCGTCGACGGTGGCGTCTGGCTCCAGGGCTCCAGCATCTGGTTGCGACAACCAGGTAGAAGGGAAAGGGGAAAAGAGGGAGAAAAGCAACCGTGAGTACTCATCCAAAGTACTCGCAAG
>NW_021227513.1:0-916 GCF_002162155.2 Triticum dicoccoides | reverse complement strand
GCGTCGCGGGCGACGGCGACGATGGGCGCGGGCGACGGCGACGATGGGGGCGGGCGGCGTCGGGGCAGCCTGGCGGCGTCAGGGGCGGCAACTGCAAGATGAGAATGAAAAATTCCAAAGTGTGGCCTTATATAGAAGAGGCTTTAGTCTCGGTTCGTGGCAGCAACCGGGACTAAAGGTGGGCATTAGTCCCGGTTGGTGCCACGAACCGAGACCAATGGCCTCTTTTCAGCAGCCCAAAGGGCGGGAAGCGAAGCCCATTGGTCCCGGTTGGTGGCACCAACCGGGACTAAAGGGGGGCAATGGTCACGGCTGGTGCCACCAACCGGGACCAATGCCACCTTTAGTCCCGGTTGGTGCCACCAACCGGGACCAATACCCTTGTGCTGCCCCGCGCCCATAAGTTTAGTCCCACATCGCTAGTTGACAGCGCCCAACACCAGTTTATAAGCTCTGCTGCCTCCTCCCTCTCGAACTCCTCTGAACTGCAGGCCTATGGGCCTAATTTGACACTGCTTTGCCTGTGGGCCTATTGGGCCTTCTGCGGGCCTGAATCCTGGCCCATGTAGGGTTTCTAGTCGTATTCAGGCCGTGGAGGCCCAGTAGGTGGCATTATTTTTGGTTTTTTCTTTTTTATTTCTACATTTTTTTGGTTTTTTATTGTTTTATTTCTACTTAAAACTAAACTTACAGTTTTTAGTGATTTTTTTTTTGCTTTTAGGTCACAAAAATTATAAACTTTCTGTTAGTGCCATTAGTTTTAAATTTTAAATAGTTTAAATTTGAATTTTTAAGAATTTGTGTGAATCACTAGTTTATGAATAACTTTACTATAAAATTAGAATTTTTTTTCTATTTATTTTTTATTTCTACTTAAAACTAAATACTTACAGTTTTTTAGTGATTTCTTTTTGCT
>NW_021227512.1:0-386 GCF_002162155.2 Triticum dicoccoides | reverse complement strand
CTGGGTGTATAGATCATCGGCGAGAGACAACGCTTCCTTACCGCCAAAGCTTCAGGGGTTATTGGGTCAGAGATCTTTGACCCCATTATGGCCGAAGCTCCTAGAAACATCCAAAGGTCATCGCCGCACACTACCGGAACTGCTCCCGCGACACCATTCCTTGTCAAAGCCACATAAATGGTAACCTTGGTAATATTTTCTGGAGGGACCAACCAATGTTTTGGTATATTTCCCGTAAACCGGAGGCAAACTTGGGGCTTCACGGGAGTCTAGACCACCGCCACATAGGAAACTGACACCCCCGGCCTACTCAAATCCTCCTCCTTTTCCACTTTTCTACCACTCCGACCCTCCCCCTTGCTTTCATCCTCACCCTTCTCGTATGC
>NW_021227511.1:0-384 GCF_002162155.2 Triticum dicoccoides | reverse complement strand
GCTTAAGTGTGGTCGTCCGCGCGGCTCTGACTGCCCGTGCACAAATAAGAGGTACAAAAAAGTGCCCCTACTTTGATACACCAACAACAATTTTGTGTCATATGTCCGTATACTAATTTTATTAATATACAATACGTGAAAATCATAGTCAAAGTTGTGTAACAAAGACCAAAAAAGTCAATCGGTGCCTTATATTTTGGGAAGGAGGGAGTACGGACGTAATTATCAGGAATGAGAGCATCTCCAACAGGCGCATAAAAGTTTCGCGCTCTAAAATAATTTTAGCGCGCCACTGTAGCACTTTTAGCGCGTCGGACCCAACATTGGTTTAGCTGATGCCAAAAAACACGCGCCTAAAAAACACGCAGTGTAAATTGTGAAGCG
>NW_021227510.1:0-3789 GCF_002162155.2 Triticum dicoccoides | reverse complement strand
TAGAATAACCTTCTATTGTTATATAGTGACTGATGGTATTTGCCGCTTTCTCGTATGCCTCCTAGTCATACATGTTCTCTAGTATTGTTACTTTTGGATCTACCATCGTCTCCCTTGTTTTCCTGTATTGAGAATCCATTATCACATGAAACGTTCAAGACGGAGTTATGTGGAAATGTAAACCGTGCATGAATGTGATATGATGGGCTTTCTTGCATGTGGACGTTGAGGTGGGGTGAAATATATAGGAGGGTGTGTGCTATTTAGACATGTGAAGGTAGGTGAGGAAATTAACAAGATGCGCTAGGTAGAGGTGACGGTGTGGACTTGCTGTTGATGTAAGGAACATCCAATTTTATCATTCTATTACAATTCGCACAAGACTGAGTGATGATGATTGGCATAATTATTTTCTGCAGTTCTTATGTTTTACCTAGCATGTGCAATGCCCACTTTTCCATTCAATTGATAAAAGCAAAACATCTTATACAATGGGGTCTAAGGTTAATAGATGCGATGCAGACTCACGCTTAGGCAGGAGCCAGGAGGAGAGCGGGTAGTATACGTAGGAGCAGTGGCGGAGCTTAGTGGGGGCCAACCTGGGCCATGGCCCCCCAGCTCAAAGGAAAACAAGCTTATATCCCTTTGTATTAAGCATATTTTTCAGTAAACATCAGTTGAAAATAATTATCTTTGCCCCCCCTCAAGCCCATGGCCCCCCCATGTTTTTGGCTCAAGCTCCGCCACTGCATAGGAGGAGAACAAGGACACATTTCTTTACCTAATATTAAAGGGAGAATTGTTTCTCCACTCTTTTGGTCTAGTATGGTTTCATACGTCAAGTCACAATTTTCGTATGTCGCTCTTGACTTTTTTTTTATGAAAACCATCCACACGTCCTTCCTAAGTTTTTCCTTTTAGTAGAAAAAAGTAAAAAAAAAATAGGGACCCAAGAGAACCCCAAGAAAAAATGGAACCCTGAGATCTTCATTCCATACGACACTACATCCGCCTTCCGGATACCTCCATTAAGGAAAAAACTAATCTCACCAAAAATATACTTAACTACATGATAAACCTTGTTTTGTGTTTCACTTCATCTACCGGCGGTTGAAACTTCTAACTCTTTTACGTCCTACAACAATGAGTTCTTAAACTAAAGACTTGGTGTTTCATGATTGAAGACATGAGATCAAAATCATCACTAAATTTTATCCTAAATAAATGAGGGTTAAAGCTTCCTAACCTCACGCTAATTTGTTTTAATCGCCAATCTTATGTTTCTAGGAAGATTGTCTTCAAGTTGGATCCACCAAATCTTTGAAGACATGTCGTCTATATTTCCACTTAAAGAAGAAGGTGTTAGAGAGTGGCGATGACTATGATGAGCATTAATCCGAAGTCGATGGTGGATGCATCGTGTGGGGATAATGTAGCAAACATAACCAAAATAAAAATTACTCTCTCCCAATATATAATCTTAACTAAACTTCTTGATCGGAGTTAGCAAATATAGTCACATATTTTTACTTTTTGAACCTATTCTGTAAACTTTTGATATTGATTACAATAATATTTATTACACTCAGCAAAATCAAACACAATTTATGCTTATTCATAACACATTTTGTTAATATATTTTAGTATTACATTTAGCAAAATTAATTACATTTTATATTTATTTAAAACATATTATGTGAATATACGACATTAACAACTATATTTTTAAAACGAGCTCTTTTACGGTGATTGGAGAGTTATGAATCGTACTTTCGTGTAAATCCCCTTTTAATTATTTCCCACCATCGATTTTAACATATTAATTAAGCATATTAAGTCTAATCAACAAGGGTATTATGGCCCTGTCTGATTGACTATTCGCTCGATCAATCCCTCACATGTCTCCTAGTTAACTCATCTCGTGAGATGGCGGAGCTGGCGCGAGGTACTGAACGGGAACCCCGGCTGAGCTTGATTGTAGTGGCCGCTCACCCACATCCCACTGACTCCAGCACTTGGTCCTAGAGGCGACGACGATGGCGTGAGGTCCTGGAGGGAACCCCTGGCTGTGCTTGGTCGTAGTGCTCGACCAACGGAGCAAGGTACCTCGCCCCCCTGCCCTCATCTCTTCCTTCCCTCCCTCTTCTGCCGGCGGTCGGCCAACTGCTCCTTTTTCTAGTTCCCCTGAAAAATAAACATTCAGTTAGCAGTTAGGGTTCTGATACTCCTTATTCTGAAGATCTTCGAAACTTTAGTTGTATGAGATCCAAATTCAGCCTATTTCTGTTTTTTAAGGGCTGAAATAAGGACATGAATATCTATCAACCAAGTATACATCGTTTATTCTGTCAGCAAGTTGAGAAACATACCGAATTCTGGGATCTTTCCTAAAAGGCAAGTACTAGCCTCAAACGGGGGACACTTGGTTAAATATGTCATGACAAAGAGTATAATAACTACCTGCATATGAATTTCAGAGGGCATATTTTGAACGACCATTGGATCCAAAATCCACCATATGATCACACTTTTCTTATCACATAAATGTTGGTCAATACTGAGAACCTTGATTCTGCTAATAATCTTCTTATTTTCACATATTAGATAGCCTAGTGGGTCTGTTTGGAGCTGGATGTCAGCCAAGTACTTCGAATGACCCATCTGCACTGTGAGAAGGATGCCTTATTGACTGGTAAGGGTGGTTAAACTGTATCCACTTGTTCTCAATTTTGTGCAAAGCTCTGGATTTTGTTCAGTTTTGCAGGAAGAGGGTTACAGACAGCTAGACACTCTAACCTAGTATTCTGTATGCAATCCGACAAGAAACACAAAGTGCAGTTTAACCAAATCAAAAGAGACAAGGTTGCAGATTTTGCGAGTGTAACTGGACGAGAAGAAACTGAAATGTGCAGCTTTCAAACATGAATTTCTCATGTAGTTTTGGTTGATCGTAACATGAACTTCTCATTATATGAATTTTTGCCGTTGTAAACTGACCTTATATCAATAAAATCAATATACACGGTTTCAATTCTGGAAAGTTAAAGCATGGTAAAGCCTACATGACTTGTATCTTGTGGTCATAATGTTCCAACTAGAATCCTGAATAAGAAATCTGTTTGATGGAAACATACAACTTTTTGTACTACTCTTCTACATTGATTGTTGGCAATGACAAATAGTAAAGATTAACAGGCTAGTGTCAGTTTAGGCAAGATTGACATGAGCACTGCTATCTAAACGACAGATGGCAACTGATTCTTGCACAACACTGCTAATCAAACCATCTATGCATATGAGCGAAACTATGGCAATGGATTCATCATGGTCCGGTTTTAGTCCAAGAAGTATCGTTTGCATAGTAGTTTTGGATTGACATGGAAACCACCTTACACTACATATTCTTGAAGCACATGAAAAGAAGGCCAGACATCAATCTCCACTATGCTTGTAATTGATATGAACTACTAGTACTTGAAACAAGTAGTTTGAATAGAAAGCTCCGAGTCATGTGTGCACATATCTTCTCCTCCCATCGGCGCCGCCGCGGGTCCATCCCATCTCTGATGGCCACTAGGCCATGGAGGTGTGGTGGATCTCGGACCCCCGCCGGTGTGGGGGGACCCCGTTCTCCTTTTTGTTAGATTCAACGTCTTGGTTCGAGCTGTGTGGTGGCGATGATGTCCTTGAGTAGGAATAAAGTCTCCCACACTCTATCCATGTCCCGATGGTGGATCTAGCGTCATCTAAGGGCAGGGGCAGAGCTACAGTGTTGGGTCGGGGTCAATT
>NW_021227509.1:0-498 GCF_002162155.2 Triticum dicoccoides | reverse complement strand
GGATGTTGCTCCAAAGTGTTCCTCTGGGCCGACCTAACACAACCGGGTGGAGAGGTCCACTGGTCAAAGCCCGTCCGTGCAAAGTCCAAGGGCTAGATCCCGTGGTCAAATGCTACAGGGTTAGCCGGGATGGGGGCCCTGGGGGGGGTAGCAATGCCACCGGAGCATCGTACCGGGCCCTCATACATGTGGGGTGGTGTTGTGGCCTGTCCGAAGAGGCGGCACGCGTCTCCGGGTTGTGGCCCCCCCTCACGGACGTCAATGAAACGGTAGTACACGTCCTGCGGTAACGATGCAGCGTGAATATTATTAAATACTTGGAGCGCGATAAAATCATGAGTTTTTTACACAACGTGGGCACATGTGCTATAGGACTGATGGTAATTTTTCATAATTTTTTTGTGATGGACAAGTATCTGAACACTTCCCTCTACGCGGATTGCTCTTCGCACGTCTACGACTGTGGCCGGCGGCCTCCGGGGGCTAGCATACCGTCAA
>NW_021227508.1:0-1444 GCF_002162155.2 Triticum dicoccoides | reverse complement strand
TCTTGAAGTCTTGCTCTGAGAAATCCTGCCAACATGACCTGGAGAGAAGGAGACTCTAGAAGGGTCGATCTCCTCGAAGATCGAACAACTCAGGATTAACTCACGGAATGAGACATAGAACCATCTCTCGGGTTGAGACACGAGATACACATCAAGAGGGGTGGAAAGAAACGGATGACGAAGGTTCACTAGGTAGACAACAATTCCACACCTAAGAAGGTGGTAAACGATTGTCAACGTAGCGAGGAGTTGAGTTGCCATGATACCACGACGAAACATCCTAGAGGAGGGTGATTCGTAGATTATTACCTTAAGTGGCAAAAAGAATTACTTTTGATTCAAAGATCATTGAAACTCTTCATACCAGCCTAAGGCAATTCACAACGATCGTTTGGAGGGGGTCGGTAGAATGGCATACTCGGACTTGGATGATGTGGATTACCTTGTTGAAGACAACGCAATGGATGATTTTTGCTTATCACCGGAAATGGAAGGGACCCATGGTAGAATGGCACAATGGCGGTGCAAGCTGGGAACAAAATGCAAATGCTGGGAATGATTCTGGTAACTGGGGAAGAACCCAACAATAGAGAGTGAATCCACTGTTGAGAAGGTCATAGCATTGCCGAGGGAACTGAGAGCATCCCAGTTAGTGCCGATGATAACACGTAGCGCTTGTGCGTGCTCTCAAGAACTTGAGCATTTCCATATTCATCAAGGTTTTACCAACATCCGTGTCAAGGATCCTGGCAACACAACTTGCTACCATGATGAATGATGATGGATGATGCAGATGCAAAGGAAGATAACACTTCTCAGATTTCATCTTAGCGAGGCCAAGGGAATAGAATCTGGATGATCGACCGAGAGACATTTAGCACTCCTCTTCTAATGTTCTCCTTGATGTGCTAGCGTAACCCATTCATAGATATGGTTTGATAACTAGAACATCAAGTAAAGGTCGGACTTTGGGAGCAATAGAATCCATAAGGAACAGTTACGGAGGTAAATACTACGAAATCCTTATGGGAAGGTGGCCAACTTCTTCAATCAAGATACTACAATAATAGGTCTTTCGGCTGGGTGTGTTGGCCACGACATCCACCTTACCGGTTATCGAGGGACCAATATTATAGTTCTTGGGAAATGTTCCAACCATCATATCTGCCTGAGATTCAGATCTGGTTGGTGTCAGGATATTCCAGACTCATCGAGTCTAGGAAGAAAAATGAAAGTTTGCAACACAAATCGACGAGATGACGTTGCGGGATTCTCGGGAGATGAACTACGATAGCAAGCTCCAAAACATGAGTTGGTTCTGCTACAAACACGTGAACACGTTGTCCTAGACAAAACATTATCACATGGTAGTCTTACAACAAAACACTACCGAGTTCAGGTGGGGAACCATAATCGAGGATATTGAAGTCCTTGCATAAGGCAT
>NW_021227507.1:0-3538 GCF_002162155.2 Triticum dicoccoides | reverse complement strand
TCCGACAAGTCAGAATATGCGCCCATCATCTACGAGCGTGCAGCCGCTGATACAGGTGTGCCACAAGTCAGTATATGTGCCCACCATCTACGAGAGGGCAGCCGCTGACAGGGGTTTCCCACGAGTCAGAAACCATGCCCAGTAATGGTCAAAGGATTTGACCCGACGATAAACCCCCCTTTGGGCTCTTACGAGGGTGGGCCGCGCCATGGAGGGGAAAAGTGAGAACTGGCTTAGAGCGTGAGCAAAATTGAGGAGGACTAAGCGAAGAGGGGCACCAAAATAGAAATCGCTTAGTTTTTATTGGCAAAAACTCGTCTCCTCTACAGGTTATTTTCCATTATACGCACCCGCTTCATATGTGATCTATGCTACACCAAATAGAGTATCAACTCAGGATGTCAATGGGTAGGGTATGGTGCGGGTACAATTGGTTTATTTAAGGGGGATGGGAGTGGGTGTGAAGCTTACATGCAAAGACTAGATAGCTTAGGGTTTATAACACACATAATCCACCAGTAAGATAATCAGGTAGGGCGTGGGCATACCCATGGGTGAAAAATCATATTCGTTCCCTACCCATGAATAATTGGGTAGGGTTCGGGCACTGCCCATGGGCACGAAAATGTACCCCTGCCCTACCCATGCAGGTGGGGTATCCATAGGTAGCCATGCCCATGGGTAAATTACCATCCTTATACCAACCATTTTCAAGACGATGCATATACAGTTGGAGTGGGTGCGAGAGAGGCTTCTACCTAACACGGGTGGCGACATAATCTTTGGATCGGTCACCATCTCCTTCGACATAGACATAGTGTCAATCCTATATGACTCTACTGTTACCCATATGTCTTTTTCTTATTTTCTATGTTAGACTGTTGGTGTTTGGCTATGTGCATCTTAGTTATGCAAAGGCTGGGTGTGAATCATAATGCTTTGTATCCACTTGATGCTACCTTTTGAGTTAATAAAAGCGCCCTTTATCAGAAAATCTATCAATGCCAGGTACAACAAATGAAGGTCGGACCTAGGGTTTCACCCCAGAAATCAAGACTTTGTACCCAGACAAACACCACCACAAATTGTTGGGAAACATAGTAGAAAACAAAAAATTTGCACCTACGATCACCCAAAATCAATATGAAGATGCATAACGGGTTGGGATCACGATCATTACCATCACCGAGTTGTAGTAGAAGAAGAACGTGTCGATGTAGATTGTACTTGGAGTCCCTCGAACTGTCGATGAACGGTCACTCGTACCGCCCACAAACAGTCCCTTGAACTGAAGGCCGAAAGCACAGCCTCTCTACTTGGTTGCAAACATGCAACCTTCACGATCCTGCAGCGCTTCACCGTCCAGAGCTAATCCTCGCCAGAGAATTAGAGGGAGGAGATTAAAACCACACTGGGCTTCTAATTATGAGGATAAGAGGATTAGTCTAGCTCTAATTAGTCAACAAGGACCAACTAGAACTAGAACTAGAAGAACTAGAGGAGGCTCCAAAACTTGTATGAACAATAGAGCAAAAACCCTAGTATATATAGGTTGGAGGAGGAGGAGAGGGCAGCCACCCAGGGGGGAAAGTCCCCCCTTGGGGCGCCGGCCATGGGGGGCACTTCCTTATGGGCCTATGTGGCCCACAACTCCCTCCACCTCTTAGCCTTTTAAGGCCCATTGGTACTTAAATTAAATATAAAATGTTCTAAATACCTCTATACCATTATATATATAACATCTTCGGAAACATTTTCCACCTCTATATAATATACCAGTGATACCCGATATTCACTAAAACCCTTCCTGTGACCCCGAAACACTTACGGATCCTCTCAGAACTATTCTAAATATTCATGAAATAATTCCATAAATATATTCTCATGACTCCCATCCTACTACACTCAGCAGATCGTGATGCCTTAAGCTTGTGACCCCGTAGGTTCGGTAACTCATACACATGAACAAAACCATTTGTTCAGTGACCGGCAGCAGGATCGTGGACATCCGTATCAGTCACTATGAGTACATGAATGATATTTGAGTGAACCTTTGGTTATCATGTGTTGTTCCCTTTGCTTTGCGATACTTCACAAAACCCGGGATGTATCAGTATCCTCCTGAGTAATCACCATGCTCATTATACCGAAGTCCTCGTTACCGGTTTTGTTCTTCTTTCTCATTATTGTGTTCCGGCATCCCCATGACGAAGTGATATGTGTCTGGCAAGATGATGATTGATGTCGTTGCATCGAGAGGGCCCTAATAATATCTCTCCATTGTTGGAGGAGCAAATCCCACTCTCGAGCTATCCGTCCACTTGTCAAACTTTCTAATGAACCCGTAAGTTATCGTTATGATCTCCGTGTTAAAGGTGATGTTTGAGCAACCCCAAAGCCCACCATACGTTAAGAAGTGAACGTGATACTCTCATGGTCTAAGGAGAAATATCACACGTTAAAACTCCATGTTATTACAACTAAATGCAGATGATGCTAACTCAATTCATAACAAACAAGATTGGGTCAGTTCAATATGATCGTTCTCCCAACGTCATAATCTCATTGTTGTTTTAGGACTATCGTTACACTTAACGATATCCTAAGATAAGGAAAACGTGATCACCAACAACACTTGAGCTAGTCCTAGAGGCAAGAATAGGAACCTTTTATTTAACCGTTTATCATTCTACACGTGCGTATGAGTTTTCCACTGAATCGCATATTCCGGGATCATGGCAGTTATAGCATAGAATATAAACTCTATCATTATTAATATGGAAATATAATAATACAAATATTATTACCTGTAGGGCATATTTCCAACAGTCTTCCACTTGCAGTAGAGTCAATAATCTAGTTGCATGTTTTGTGTAACACCCATGGCTATACTATGTTGTCCATGCTTTGCTAGTGGTAGAGTCTTCGTCACCGGATCTGATATTCTTCAAGTCCCAATTTGTGTCGGTGATACCTGGTTCTATTGTGTAATTCCTTTTGTTAGTTTAATGGTTAACACTATATCTCCATATAGACCAGTCTATAGTGACACTATGTCTCCATATAGTCAATATTCACTTTGGAACTACATCATAATTTATCAATAAACACTTATTGATCCAGATTATAGTATTTAAAAACTTCTCAAGTTTCAATTTATATCATTTATAGATCCACAATTTATATACCCCTTTTGAAAGTTATTTCAAAATTATAGCCCTATAATATTTCCATGAAGTATCTTTTATGTAACTTATACAACAAACACTTTGTGTAACAACTTACAACAATTTCTTCATTTCCTCTAAGGACAAGTAGTCAAAACCTTTTGTCCAATGGAGGTGCTCAATCTTTAACTAATAACCCTAGTGCATTTCTTCTAGAATTGCTATTGTATTTATAATTAATGATTAGTATTTATGAAACATATGTCTTTCTACATTTGATAGCATATATATATAATGAATTCAATACTTGAGGTGAATTGAACTCCATTTAACCACACATGCTTATAAACTATTGATTTTGCACATTTCTA
>NW_021227506.1:0-4270 GCF_002162155.2 Triticum dicoccoides | reverse complement strand
CCCCCCCCTTTAGTACCGGTTCAGCACGAACCGGTGCTAAAGGGCAACCACGTGGCACAAGCCAGCTCCGTGGGCGCGTAGGACATTAGTACCGGTTGGTAACACCAACCGGTACTAAATGTTTGGGTGTGTTTTGGTTTTATTTTTTATTTTTACTTTAATTTTGTGTTTTCAATTTAATTTAGTGATTATTTTACATTATAATGAGTTGTTAAATCATTAGGTGAATGTACCGCAGATTAGTATGACTGGATGGTGGATCCTAGCTAAGTCATCAAGTATATGTCATATCCATATTATATATACTTGATCACCTACCAAAAATAAACTTGTTGTATTAATTTTCATACTAAAAATAAACTAGTTATATTAATTCAACTACTTCAAAACTCATATATATACCTAATTAATATCTAGCAAATTCATCTAAAATTGACATTAATATTTAACATCTTTTCCATATTATTCATCTAGCTAACATTAACATTCTAACATTATCATCTACGTAATTTATCTAACATTAATCTAAACAACAGGAAATAGAAAATAAGTAAAAACAATGTGTGTGCGTGCGTGTGTGTGTGTACGAGCAAGGGGCGGCGGCGTACGGGCGGCGGCGGGCGATGCGACGGGGACGGGCGGTGGGCGAGGCGGCGGCGACGGGCGACGGCGGTGACGGCGACGACGGGTGGCGGGGGCGACGGCGGTGACGGCGACTACGGGCGGCGGGGCGACGAGGGCGGCGGGGGCGACGAGGGCGGCGCTCGATGGGCGGCGGGCGCGGCGAAGAAGTTGGATCGAGAAGAAGTGGTCGATGAAACTGAATTTTTCGTAAGTGCCATATATACAGGAGGGGCCTTTAGTACTGGTTGGAGCCACCAACCGGTACTAAAGGCCAATTTTCGCCAGGCCAAGGGGCCAGAAACGGCCCCTGTAATACCGGTTCGTGCCACGAATCGGTACTAAAGGCCCAATCATTAGTACCGGTTGGAGCCACCAACCGGTACTAATGGTTGTGCGCTGCCACCGGCGGTGCACAATATTTAGTCCCACCTCGCCGAGCGAAGGGCAGCCGCACTGGTTTATAAACCCAGCCGCGGCTACTCCTTCGAGCTTTTCTATATATCTGTCTTCTGGGCCTAACTAGGGCGCGCTGCCCTGTGAGTCTGCTGGCCCTTCTGGGCCTGCATTTGCACACCCTAAGTCTGGCAGGCCCACTGGACAGCGCCCCAACAAATTTTTTATATAGTTTTTTCTTTTCTACATTATTTATTTTCTTCTATTTATTTTTGAGTAATTTTTTATATAGTTTTTTTCTTTTCTGCATTATTTATTTTCTTCTATTTATTTTGAGTAATTTTTATATAGTTTTATTCTTTTCTGCTTTATTTATTTTCTTCTATTTATTTTTGAGTAGTTTTTTTTGTGACCCTCTCTACTCTGATACTTCGAAATGATAATACCATTGCAAGTTTCAACATTTTTAGAATTCATTTTGTAGTGATTTTCAATTTCACGGTCATTTAGCTCTTTAAACAATTAGGTAAATGACCGAGAAACAACAAATGATGTCAGAACATGTTGGAAATTGATGACGTCACTTTGAATGCTGCATACTGAACACAAAAGAGGTCCGGAGTTCAAATAAGTTTAAAAAACATTGAAATGCCCGTGTAACAGATGAGTTCTCGTCCGAAACCCTGATACTCCGAAAGAGTTTGTCCAGTTTGTACACGAAATGCGTCCAGTTTTTGCCGTGACCCTCTCTACTCTTTCGCACATGCTATGCGGGGTGAATTGATGATACCATGCTAAGTTTCAACATTTTCAGAGTTCATTTTGTAGTGATTTTCAATTTCATAGTCATTTAGCTCTCTAAACAATTAGGTAAATGACCGAAAAACAACAAATAATGTCAGAACATGTTGAAAATTGATGACGTCGCTTTGAATGCTGCATACTGAATACAAAAGAAGTCCGGAGTTCAAATAAGTTTAAAAAACATTGAAGTGCCCGTGTAACAGATGAGTTCTCGTCCGAAACCCTGATTCTCTGAAAGAGTTTGTCCAGTTTGTACACGAAGTGCGTCTAGTATTTGCCGTGACCCTCTCTACTCTTTCGCACATGCTATGCGGGTGAAATGATGATACCATGCCAAGTTTCAACATTTTCAGAGTTCATTTTGTAGTGATTTTCAATTTCACAGTCATTTAGCTCTCTAAACAATTAGGTAAATGATTGAAAAACAACAAATGATGTCAGAACATGTTGGAAATTGATGATGTCGCTTTGAATGCTGCATACTGAACACAAAAGAAGTTCGGAGTTCAAATAAGTTTAAAAAACATTGAAGTGCCCGTGTAACAGATGAGTTCTCGTCCGAAACCCTGATACTCCGAAAGAGTTTGTCCAGTTTGTACACGAAGTGCGTCCAGTTTTTTCCGTGACCCTCTCTACTCTTTCGCACATGCTATGCGGGTTAAATGATGATACCATGCCAATTTTCAACATTTTCAGAATTCATTTTGTAGTGATTTTTAATTTCACGGTCATTTAGCTCTCTAAACAATTAGGTAAATGACCGAAAAACAACAAATGATGTCAGAACATGTTGGAAATTAACGACATCGCTTTGAATGCTGCATACTGAACACAAAAGAAGTCCGGAGTTCAAATAAGTTATTAAAAATAAAAAAGAGGTGCAATGCTGGTTAATTTGCTTCAAGCCTTTCGGAATAGTGTAGACTGCACTGCACATAGCTAAGTGCAATCTATGCTATTCCAAAAGGCTTGAAGCTAATCAACGTGCAGGTGAGCATTGCACCTCTTCATCATTATCTCTGCACTCATGGCTTATAAACCGCTCATACCGCCTCTCTCTTGGCGAGGTGGGACTAAAAATCAGCTTACTAAGAAACTCTAGTACCGGTTCATGCCATGAACCGGTACTAAAGGTCTTCGTGGGGGCCCCAGCCTGACCACAGCCGCACTGGACTCATTAGTACCGGTTCATGGCATGAACCGGTACTAAAGGTTGCCCACGAAACGGTACTAATGATGCCCGCCCGCCTAGCCGTTGGAACCGGCACTAATGGTCACATTAGTGCCGGCTCAAATTCAAACCGGCACTAATGTGCTTCACATTTGACCCTTTTTCTACTAGTGTAGCAGGAGTTCCACTCAACCCTGTGTATCTTTTCTCATCAGAAAATTTCATGGTCCTGTCCAAATGTTTATTCTATGGTGATCCCATATGTTTATTCAGATATTTTGAGAATACATAGCTCAAACAATATTTGGGTCTTACTGGGGCAGCATGTTTGACTGTTCATTTCTATTTGCGCGTTTACTGGATATTATCGAAAAAGGCTTTCGCCCCGCTTTATATATAAAGTATAGACCAACAGTGCCCGATACAACCACACTCATCCAACACAAACGCGCACACACACCCAAGGCTGGATACATAGGCGCTGAAGCAGCAACACACTCCCTAGCACTACAAGAGCCGCCGGGGGCTTCAGCCGTGAACACCACCGCGAAGAAGTGAAGCCGCATATGACGAACCGTGGGCTCCAAGGCGGCGCCTTCAAGAAGGATACGACACCGGAGCGCCACCACCGCCCGATCCAAGGATCAGAGTTTCCCCTGGAGCAACACAACGGGCAATGATAGGCACGACGACGCCTTCAAGAAGGGAGCGATCTACGCCGTCGCCAGTCCGTCCGAATATAGAGTAGGTTTTCACACCCGCCAACCCTCACCGCCACCGAACGCCACACCCCTGCTACCATGCCGCCCACATGGCCGTGGCAACTGGACAGCACCGAGGCACGAGCTCTGCCCAGGAGCATTGTGCCACCACCACCAGGGCCACCGCCCCGGACTCCAAGATCTTGACACCAAGTCCCCCGAGCCCCACCGCTACCCCAACCGCAGAGACGGGCGGAAAGGATCGGCCTTCCGCACCCCTGGCCGGTCCCAGCGCCGAGACCCAATAGGCCGGCCACAACAAGCCTCCATCGAACCATCCTGCTACACCGGGCGCGAGAGGAGCGCAATCCTGCTGTCGGGCGCGAGACGGGCCGGTCCTACTGCCGGGCGCGAGATGAGCGCAGTCCTGCTGTCGGGCGCGAGACGGGACCGGTCCTGCTGCCGGGCGCGAGACCAGCTCGGTCCTACGGCACCGGGTGCGAGACGGTCGATGGACCGCAGTCGGGAGAAGGCCAACCCTCCGGCGAGAGAAGCGAACGGACACCGAGGAGAGGGG
>NW_021227505.1:0-586 GCF_002162155.2 Triticum dicoccoides | reverse complement strand
CAACTTGGGGTTGAGACCCTTCCGGAACCTAGCCTGCTTCTTAGCATCCGTGGACACTTCTTCTGTGGCATAGCGGGCAAGGTTCTCGAACTCTCTGCTATAAGCATCAATAGCCATCTTACTCTGGGTGAAACTACAGAACTCTTCTCTCTTGCGATCAAGGAGGGCTTGGGGAATGTGATGCTCGCGAAAAACCTCAGTGAAATCCTTCCAGGTAGGAATCTGGCCAGCTGGAAGCATAGCCTCATAGTTCTGCCACCAAAGACTAGCAGGACCTTCCAGGTGATATGTGGCATAGGTGACCTTGTCATCTTCAGCTACGTTCGCGGAACGCAGCTTATGGGTGATGCTACGGAGCCAATCATCTGCATCGAGTGGCTCGATGGAATGATGAAAGGTAGGTGGGTGCAAGCGAATGAAGTCATGAATGGTCACAGACTTGTTGGACTGATGTGCGGTGTTCTCCTCGATACGTGCCAACAAGTGGTTGGACTCACGCTTGTTCCTTTCCATCTCTAGCATGAACTCTGTCAACGAAGGCTGGTCGGGAGGATCCTCATCCCTACCATCTCCGTGGTTCTGGTTA
>NW_021227504.1:0-1973 GCF_002162155.2 Triticum dicoccoides | reverse complement strand
AGACCACTCAGGAAGGCCTCCAGGTCATTTTTCTTCCCAGTCAACTTACTGACTTGGTCGGCCAGGGCAGCTTTATCAGTTTTCAGTCGACTGACCTCCTTGTTGGCGATCCCAAGAGCAACTTTCAGATTGGTATTATCTTGTTCAAGCTTGGTGACTGAAGCTAACTTCTCGTCAGCAAGCTTGATCTTCTCAGCTAGTTCAAGGTCTTTCTTCTGTTGGGCCTCCCTTACCTTACCTGCAAGTTACAGCAAGATCAGATTTTGAAACAAACAAGGGGAAAAGCAGTCGTCAGGGTCTCACCAAACATACCTTCGGTCTCCTCCTTTGCCTTCGTCAGCTTCTCCTGGACCAGCTTCAAGTTCAGCTCGAGTTGAGTGTGCTTGTTTTCCAGCTCAGAGTTGCGAGCCACAAGATCACAGGAGTTCTACAAAGAACCAATCGACTAGATGTCAAAAATAATTCACTTCCGAGTGAAAAAGGGAAAAATCACACATTTCTAAGACTACAGCCGAATACAAGCATTCGACCGTAGTCTCGGGGACTACACCCAGTGGGTGCACTCAGCGTGCCCCCACTAATCCTATTGAAGATAGAGTCGACCAGTCGACCTCAAAAAAAAAGAAAAAAAGAAGAAGAGAGATGTATTCTTTAAGACTGTAATCGACTGCAAGCAGTCGACCACAGTCTCGGGGACTACACCCAGTGGGTGCACTCAGCGTGCCCCCACCGGTTTGCGAAATCCAGTCGACATAGTCGAATGACCGAAAGATTGAAATTATAAAGCCTAAGGCCGACTGCCAGCAGTCGACCTTAGCCTTGGGGACTACACCCACTGGGTGCACTCAGGGTGCCCCCACTAATCCTATTGAAGATAGAGTCGACCAGTCGACCGGTTTGCGCAATCCAGTCGACTTGGTCGAATGACAGAAAGACTGAAATTATAAAGCCTAAGGCCGACTGCCAGCAGTCGACCTTAGCCTTGGGGACTACACCCAGCGGGTGCACTCAGCGTGCCCCCGCTAACACGGAGTCTGAATCGACACACCCAGTGGGTGACTACTATAAATTCTAGAAAGAAAAGTGCATATCCTAACAGAACAAACGATGGTCGACTGACCTGAACATTGCTTTGGAGGGCAGAACTGACGTCGTAAGCTGCCTGGCTCGCATCCCGGATGGTCTTCAACTGCTCCATCATGATTCCTGCCTGGCGTATCGCCTCCTTCGCCGCGCCAGCTTGGTCCTCTGGGACATGGTGCGTCGTGAAGAGGGAGGGCTGCGGGGCACTCGTCAGTGGATCTGCGAAGGACACAGTGTGTCGAGTGGTGTTCTCTTCCTCCGCAATCAGAATTTCAGGCGCCGTCACATCCTGGGGCACCCTGCTGGTGGACGCTTTCCTACTCCTTCTGCGCTTCAGCGGTTCCTCATCCTCATCATCATCAGGGAGAGTGAAAACAGCATTGGGTGGAGCTACAGAGAAGAATCAGGATCAGAGATCATGAGTCAGTCAACTAAAAACGGCGTTAAGAATATAGTACCTGGTTTTGAAGTTGCTGCGTCCTCCATCTCATGGTCATCAGCCCGGGCTGAGGTCTCAGAAGTAGCAGCACTGCAACTCCAAAGAATCAGTCGACTAACTTCAGCGTCAACCAGAGACAAAGCTCACACAAAATAAGAAGACTTAAGCAGCATGATTACCCTGATATGGTGGGGATGGACACCTTCATCTTCGGCAGGAGCTTGGTCGGCTTTGACGGAGCCGCCCTGGGCTGCTTCGGCGCCTTTTCAGTCGGCACCGGAGAGATGGTCCGAGGGCGCTTGGTCGACTGGGCAGCGGTCGCAACTCCCTTGCCACGTTCAGTCGAAGGGTCGTGGACAAGCTTCGACCGCCTTTCTGAGCGCGGTGGTACGACCTCCTCCTCCTCTTCTTCCTCGTCTTCAGTGTCATCTTCATCACCGTCATCATCATC
>NW_021227503.1:0-1956 GCF_002162155.2 Triticum dicoccoides | reverse complement strand
ATCGGTGTTAGATATCCCTGAGCTAGTTGGTTAAGCTAAACGACAACTTGGAGGGTTGGAAGATAAAAGCTTGCCTGACTTAGTTCGTTCCAAAGGGATATTCTTGTGTAGTGTGTGTTGAAGAAAGATGATATCTTCATCGATTGGTCCCTGTGATCAGTTGCTGGACCTATTGTCTTATCAATCCTTTGATTTGAGTGTGGGCTATCGTCAAATCAAATTAGTACCAACGATGCTCGTAATGTTGTCTTACTCGTGGTTGATCCCTCGAGCATACACCATTATATCTTTTGGGTCTGACCCATGCTATCACTTGTTCACTTAACTATGGCATTCCTTTTAAAAGGAAAACCCAGATGAATTGTTGTTGAGCCCATTGACAACATCCTTATCTCCTCCATGATTTTGTTGAACATTAAGCTAGTGTTGGAAACTTTTGAAAGCATTTCTTCATGCTAGTTCATGAAGCATATGTTTGGATGAAAGAAGTGACTTCCTTTGATTCACGTGCATTTGATGTAAGTTGCCGTCGTGAATTAGAGAAAGTTTGTTTTGCTCCTCTGGAATCATCCCAAGTCAGTCATGCACGTGCAGAGTATTCTATGGCCTGATAGACTGATCATCTTCATTCCATATGTATTCCCTAGCACACCAAGCCACTGATTGACTCGTTCAAGGAAAAGAAGTCTATGCTTGGGATCTAATCCATGGACTTGCGTAAAGACTTCGATATCCTCGATGATGGCTCCCAACCAGAACTCGGTAGTGTTTTATTGTAAGACTACCATGTGGGCATGCTTGTCTGGAACAACGTGTTCACATGTTTGTAGCAGAACCAGCTCATGTTTTGGAGCTTGCTATCGTAGTTCATTTCCTGAGAATCTCGCAACGTCATCTCGTCGATTTGTGTTGCAAACTTTCATTTTTCTTCCTAGACTCGATGAGTCTGGAATATCCTGACACCAACCAGATCTGAGTCTCAGGCAGATATGATGGTTGGAATATTTCCCAAGAACTATAATATTGGTCCCTCGATAATCGGTAAAGTGGATGTCGTGGCCAACACACCCAGCCGGAAGACCTATTATTGTAGTATCTTGTTTGAGGAAGTTGGCCACCTCCCCATAAGGATTTAGTAGGATTTACCTCCGTAACTGTTCCTTGTGGATTCTATTGCTCCCGAAGTCTGACCTTTTACTTGTTGTCTAGTTACCAAACCATTTCAATGATTGGATTACACTAGCACATCAAGGAGAACATTAGAAGCGGAGTGCTAAATGTCTCTCGGTCGATCATCCAGATTTTGTTTCCTTGTCCTCGCTAGGATGAAATCTGAGTTGATGTTATCTTCCTATGCATCTGCATCGTCCATCGTTGTTCATCATGGTGGTATGTTGTGTTGCCAGGAGCCTTGACACGGATATTGGTAAAACCTTGATGAATGTGGAAATGCTCAAGTTCTTGAGAGCACGCACAAGCGCTACGTGTTATCATCGGCACTAACTGGGTTTGCTCTCAGTTTCCTCGGCAATGCTATGATCTTTTCAAACAGTGAATTCACTCTCTGTTGTTGGGTTTTTCCCCAGTTACCAGAGTCATTCCCAGCATTTGCATTTTGTTCCTAGCTTGCACCGCCAATGTGCCATTCTACCATGGGTCTCTTCCATCTCCGGTGATAAGCAAATTCATCCATTACGTTGTCTTCAACAAGGTAATCCACATCTTCCAAGTCCGAGTATGCCATTCTACCGACCCCCTCCAAATGATCGCTTGTGATTGCCTTAGGCTGGTTTAAAGAGTTTCAATGAATCTTTGAATCAAAGGTAATTCTTTTTGCCACTTAAGGGGATATATCTACAAGTCACCATCCCTAAGATGCCTCGTTGTGGTATCATGGCAACTCAACTCCTCGCTACGTGGACAATCAATTACCACCTTCTTAGGTGTGGAATTGTT
>NW_021227502.1:0-995 GCF_002162155.2 Triticum dicoccoides | reverse complement strand
GCCTTCTACCTACCTGTTCCTCACCGAATCGCTAGGATCTAAACTACGAGAAGAACAACACAAGAGACACAGGGTTTATACTGGTTCAGGCCACCATTGTAGTGTAATATCCTACTCCAGTGTGTGGCGTGGTGGATTGCCTCTTGGGCTGATGATGAACAATACAAGGAAGAACAGCCTCGCGAGGGCCTGTTCTTGTGGTGGTGTTGTCCCTTTGGAAGGGTTGATTCTAGATGCCTATCTTATCTCCAGCTTCCTATCCAGATTGGCCCGGGTCGCTCTACCTTTGGGTGGCTAGTCCTTTTTATAGGCGAAGGCCCTGGGCATCTTCCCAAATATTGAGCGGGAAGGGCGCCAACAATTGGCCAATTTGAAGGGAACATCTAGTACACTTATCCTGACTAAAGTTGGTCCTCGCCTGTCAAAGGCTCTGGTGGTGACGCTGACTTGGGATCCACGGTGACCTCCATCCTGCCATTGGACTGGTCTTGGTCTTGTTGCATCGAAATGGATGCCTTTGCTTGATGCTCTCGCCTGCGCTTGCTCCCCTTGCACCAAAGAGGGCGCGGGCTGGCGCCCGTCCGGCGCCCTTGGTCGTCATGGCTTGCGTCATGGGCACCTCGCGAGGTACCCCGCCTTGAACTCTCCGCCTCCTCGTGAGCCAGCCTGACGAGGCCGTGCCTGAGGAAGCTCCTTGTCGTCCGCCCCGCGAGGCTTGGCCCCTCCCGAGGGTCTTGAGCTTGTGCTGATGAAGATGGACCGTGCTGGGCCCTCTTTGAGCCACGCCGCAGGCCGCAGGCAGGCAAGTCTGAGAACCCCCATTCCCAGAACGTCGACAATTGTTTTACGAAACAGTTATCAGTTTGCGTATATCTGTCATAGAACATTCTTACATGTTGATATCATCTCTATACTAGAAAATTACTCTCGCACCTTCTGGCTTATTTTCATAGACGATGTGATGCCATGCATTATGATCTTATGCAAATGAGGGG
>NW_021227501.1:0-1169 GCF_002162155.2 Triticum dicoccoides | reverse complement strand
GAGAATCACAAAGAGGTTTTGGAAGTTTAAGTCTATGACGAATCGGGGACTCCGAGTGCTCCTCACACAGAGTGGTTCGAATCTGACTTGATCAAATTTTGTGATGTAGCATGAATAGAGTTTGAGACGAGAAAAGCATAGATAGCTAGAGGAGGTTCTTAGGCATTCTTGTCCATCCACTTGGCAAAAGGAGATAAAACTAAACAATCAAAACAACAAGTGGATGTCCTCGAATGAGTAAAATATGCAACCAACATGCTCACACAATAAAATGGCAATGGAAATATATGACAAAGCATGCACAACCAATTCTAGCATCTATCAAGCAATTGGTGATGACTAGGTCATCTATATATGAGTATATTGACTTAGGAGTCAAGTGAGAACACTTGATCATAGGTCATACTCATCGTTTAAGCTCAAGTTGGGTTACCACTTTTACATAAAGCATTGTTGTGTTCACATCTTTAGAGTTGCTTTAGCTCAAGTCTTAGAGTAAAGCTCCCCCTAGATGTGATATCCCCCCTAAGAGGGATGAACTAACCTTGGGTTTTGTCGATGATGACTTCATGTAGATGTTGAAGATGTGGATGCTCAATGTTAATGTAGATCACTTGGAGCTATCCATTTGAGTGAATTGCACTTTCAATACCTACATGGGTTAGTCCCACAAGGAACAAACAAGGATATCCATAGACATAGAGTGATGCACACACAAGATGATGTCCATGAAAACTTTAGGTTACCTTGTCCCTTGTCTTACCAACAAGAGGGTTTGTGACTCCTTGAACTAGTGCAAGATGTGGAAGTTGATTGCACTTGTTCTTGCCAAAATGATAAGAGTGAAGTATGTTGGCGGAGTCACCCTCAAGAACTCTCTAGTTCTTCTTCTTTTGGATCCACACCATCTTGATGGGAATCCTTGGAGTTGTAGTCGTACTTGATGAAGTGGAACTTGAAGTGGTCTTGGGAATCCACTTGACTAAGGTTTTAGGAGCTTCTTCAAATGCATCAATTTCCTCTTGAAGCTTGTCCTTGCCTTTTTGCTTGTAGTCTTGTGGTGGAAGATCATCTTGAGCTTGTGTTCCCTTGAAGGAAGTGTCATACTTCTCTTGTTGAGGAACAAACTTTGTCTTGGGGTATTGATCTTCTTCCCACTCAACTCCATT
>NW_021227500.1:0-1819 GCF_002162155.2 Triticum dicoccoides | reverse complement strand
CGCCAAACACAGGAGGACAGAAGAAATTCCCTCCCCAGGTGAAAACAGTGAATATGATATACGCAACCCATATTCCCAAGCGGGAACGGAAGCGTGCACTAAGGGACGTCTATGCGATGGAGCCAGTCGCCCCAAAATTCAACCCATGGTCCTCTTGTCTGATCACTTTCGATCGCAGGGACCACCCTACCAGTATCCGTCATGGCGGTTTGGCCGCATTGGTCCTTGACCCCATCATCGACGGATTCCATCTCACACGAGTCCTCATGGACGGTGGCAGCAGCCTGAACCTGCTCTATCAGGATACAGTGCGCAAAATGGGCATCGATCCCTCAAGGATCAAGCCCACAAAAAACACCTTCAAGGGTGTCATACCAGGTGTGGAGGCCTGTTGCACGGGCTCAATGACACTAGAAGTGTTCTTCAGATCTCCGGACAATTTCAGAAGCGAGGAGTTAATCTTCGATATCGTCCCCTAACGTAGTGGTTACCATGCCCTACTAGGACGAACCGCATTTGCTCAATTCAATGCGGTACCGCACTACACATACCTCAAGCTCAAGATGTCTGGACCTCGCAGGGTTATAACAGTTAATGGAAACACAGAACGCTCGCTCAGTACGAAGGAGCACACTGCGTCCCTCGCAGCAGAAGTACAAAGCATCCTTCTTAGGCAGACCGCCAATCCCGCGATAAAACCCCCGGACACCGTCAAGCGAGTCATGAGTACCCTGCAACAGGATCACCCGACACGTCCAGAGCTCGACTAGCAATTCGGCCTCCACCCTAGTCTCAGTCAAGGGGCGAAATTTGTGCCGCGCGTACATAAGTACGCACTTAAAATACCATGGGCATAGGCGGAGGCAGGGCTATGATACGGTCCACAATGCGGTTCGACCGCCCCAGGACCATGCATCTTTACACCTTTTTTATTTCGGGTCCCCACCTTCGGGAGGCTCTTCCAATAGACAGACTACCGGACACATAGCGGGACGGACACACCAAGAATACAAGAAGCTGGGCCGCCCAAGGGAATACTCAGGTGGTCTTTGATAACGATCGTTATACCTGTTTTACATACCCGCACACAGCTCGCTCCCGGCCAGGATGTGTCAAACAATCCTATTTTGCTTATCGCACTACTTGTATATGTACACTTCGACGTATCATTTGAATAACAAGGGAAAATAGTGTACAGCATCAGCTCACTATTATGTTCATTTACCCCTTTCCTTTACTGCCTATTTATTACACCCGTGCATTTTTGTACACCCAGTTTGCCAGGGGCTTCAGTGTACCCCATAACATGGCAAGAAAAGTCCAAACACTTATGACAGTGCGGCACCCCGAACTTATAACATTATATGCATCAGCTCCAAATCATGTCTTGGGTCAATAGTTGGGTTTGCCTGGCTCCTATGTTTTGGTACCTTACGTTCCGCTATATTGGCTAAGGTAGCGCAGGGAGAACTACTGCGATTGTGTCCCGGTTCTTCTGGACGAGCACCTCAATAGAGAAAGCCGAAAACTGACTGTCATGATAAGGCGAGAGCTGGTCGCTGTTCGAGAGGTCTCAAATCCTTAAAGATTTTTCCGCTTCAGGCGAGGAATTGGCCTCGTCCGATTTAGGCATGTATAGCGCCCCGAGTCCGGCCTTCCAGATACTAGGGGCTTTGCCAAAATTTAAAATTTTAGACTTCTAGGGCCAAGTGAGAGCGATAAAGCTGTATAGTCCGATTGCCTTGTTCGCGGCGCTAAACAACTCCTTAAAAGGACCAACAATTTGGATAAAAAGTGTTTATACTTATCCTCAACACCC
>NW_021227499.1:0-1858 GCF_002162155.2 Triticum dicoccoides | reverse complement strand
CATGGTTAACAGGAGGAGCAGAAAGTTCCACCTTCGCTCCTCCGTGCATTTCATGGAGGCTTCGGTCACGAGCCTGACGGCCGCGTTCGCTCTCGGGGTGTACTTGGTGCTGGCTCCAGTCGCTTACAAGACCGCCATTGCCATTTTGTGTCGTTAGCCCTTTTGCTTTGCTTTGGAAAAATGTTGATTATTGGAAGAGATGGATTCGTTTTGCTGGACCCTTGCTGGCTAGGAACAGGCCATGTTGGACATTGCAAGAGTTTGCACGGCAATTCGTGTGGAGCATACTGCTTGAACTTTGGCCCCTCGTGATAATCTTCTGTTGGGCAGCATTCGCAAATACTGGTACACACTTTTAATCATCGACCGGCTTGAAGAGGCATCGGTCAAATATGGGCGTGATTACAGCGAGAAATAAATTGTGGAGAATGGGAGGTAGCTTTATTGCTAGAAAACTCTTGCTACAGTGAGACCATGAGACAAGTATCAGCTTTGTTGTTGGTTGTGTTATTTGTGGAGTGGACCATGTGACTCTTTGGTGTAAAAAATGTTGTTTGTTGTGATCTCTACTGCTGTCTGTCAGTAGTGACTATTGAAATTGGTAATATGTTAGTGCGCACAACAGCATAGGTGTTTAGACCATTTGATCTGGTTTGATCCATGGAGTGTTTAGGCCTCAATGCACTGAAATTGGTGAGTTTTTGGGATTCTTTTTTGGGTGTAAATATGCTCTTTGCTGAAACTACAATGTCGAGTGTTCATTGGTAATGAGATCACACCACACTTTGTTCAATGTGAAGCATATGATATGTGTCTGCTCGTGTATTCAGCATGATCCATACACTCCTGCTTTCTGCTGTTTTCCATTTGTTGAACATTGTAGTGCATGTTTACATGCTAGTACCAATGCTATCATAGCCGAGACTTGTGTTGTGAGTTCACAGCTGTTGCCAGTAACTAATGCAAGTTTCCCTCTGCTTGCAGATCCGCAGAAATGCCACGTCGAGGAGGAGCAGTGAGCTCTGCTTCATGGCTTAGCCAGTAGCGAGAAACCGCCAAGAGAGCAGTGTGTCCAGGTTCTTCGCTGTTTCTCAATTGTTTATGTGGTTGATGATTGTTTATACTGCATGTATTTTTGGTCGAAATGAACATAGATTTTTCAATCCTTTATGTTGCTGATGATTTTGGCTTCCTGACACCCAGGCCAGATTAGTTGTTCAAGATTGTTATCAAGGTAGAGGCTAGAAAGGGTACAATTGAATTGTTGGTGATCTGTGCTTTATATATAAAGCGGGGCGAAAGCCTTTTTCGATAATCAGAGGGCGTCGGTAATGAATGATATGATACACAAATAGCGAGCTAACCTTGAGTTTTTAGAAGATGACAGCTCTCACTAACCCTGATGGTTACATGGGGTTGACTTGACTGATGTATGAATCGGCCATGTATAAGCTGGACTGGGCCAAGCTATTTTGTATTGATATAGTAGCTAGACCAAGCAGCTGATTGATGTGGTCACCAGTGGCAGATGGGGACGCATGTTTTCCTGGCTGTTGAGAGGTCAGGTTAGTTAAAAACGTTTCTTAACTTAACTTATAAGGACGTTTACATGTCAATAAAAAAGGCTAAGAACTATTCCTTTTGACCTTTGTCCGTGTGTGCCCGCTTCGTGTCTCAAATCTGTTAGGGCTTGTACTTTGTTTTTGCGGGGTAAAGGGAGTTTTATTAAAATGTCATAGTGTTACAGTTGAGAGGCCACAAACCCTCAATACAAGGTGGAACCGAATGCAACCACACAGCTGTAGCTCGCTCGGAACGACTATAATTGGCGAACCGATCAGCAACTCTATTCTGAGTG
>NW_021227498.1:0-8676 GCF_002162155.2 Triticum dicoccoides | reverse complement strand
CGACCACTCCCTCTTCACGGGGAGGAAGCCCGCGGCGGAGGACGAGGAGGATCTAGCGTAGGAAGACCTCACGGAGGAGAAGGACGCACACCGGCGGTCATACTCCTCCGTCTCGCGGTGGTTGAAGCTCGCCGGCAGCGACATCCCGTGGTTGGTCCACTTCCGGGCGCTGCGCTTCCTCGCGCCGTCGGACCGGACGCGCCGCTCGTGCTCCGGGTCCCTCTCACAGCCGGATCTGCCGCCGGAGCCGCGTCCAGAGCTCCACATTCGCCCCCACATGGCGGCTAGAGGCGGGGCGGGTGGTTGCCGGCGGCGAGAAATTGGGAGAGGGGAAAGGGGAATCGGGCGGCTCGCGGCGGCGGGGGAATAGGGTTTCGACCCGCAAAAGGGTCGCGGAACCGCACTTATAGTGCTCGGGGCATGTGGTTTGCGGGCTGCGGCAAAAAAATGTGCGTGCCAGGCGAGTATGCGGGCTCTATTCTGGCCGAAAAATTGGCCCGAGCCCGCATACTCGCCAGAATTTTTGCAGGTCGGGCGTTTTGCGGGGTCTGCTAGAGTTGCTCTAATAGATTTAAACACCACGAGATTACTTCGGGCATTTGCTCTATTTGTGGAGCAGAATATGAAAGCATTTTTAATGCTCTCGTTACTTTTCAAAGGCTCGTGCTCTGCGATTGGCTTTGAGAGAGTCATCGAATATTCCTGATGAAGAATTGTTCAAATTCTCAGGACCAGATTGACTTTTGATTTTGTTGTATCATTTGAACTTGCAACAATGAGAGCGATTTTGTTTCTTTTCTAACGAGCTTGGCACCTGAGAAATGATTTAATTTTTGGAAAGGGGAAGGAATCCATTGCTGTTTGTGCAATTTTTGTGGACAATTATTGGTCTTGTTTTACGTCATGTCATGACACTATTGAGGTTGTTCCTAGTAACAAAGGTAAATGAAAATTGGGAGGTGCTATATGAGTTTCCGTACCAGTACAAGATCATGTGTTATGGAAACCTCCCCCAGATGATTATATCAAGATCAGTGTCGATGCCAGCTATGTGGAGAGTTATAATGCCTTCATTATGCAGGTGGTTGCTAGAAACTCATCTGGTGAAGTTATTATTTCATCGTGGGACATTCTAGGTCAGTGTTCGAGTGTGAATGAAGCTGAGTTGCGTGCATGCGTGGCAAGCTTGACATGCATCCTCTTGTTGATCTGAAGAAAAAAGCCTTGAGTATATTCAGGATGATCAAGAATTTTAAAATTGCGAAAATCAATCAACTAGCCAATGGGATTCTTCTTAATAGTGTTCTGCTCTGCGTGGCGAATTTTGTAATGAACGACTGTAATAAGCTTTTTAATTAATTAATATATGGGGTTTTTAAAAAGAAAATATAAGATATTTTTGCAATTTATTTTAAACTTAAAGAATATCTTATATATTTAGTTACAGAGGTAAGTATTTGATTACTCAGAAATTTACGATAAAGCACTAATGCATGATCTCAAACTTTCCTCATTCGCGCCTATAATAAAAGAGATAAAAATCCCGCCGCCACAACAATACACGATTGGTCCACCGGCGACCATCCATGCGTCCATGGTTCACGCGAGCTTTAGCCGGAGAATGGCCCTGTATTTGAGGTGCAGCCGGAGGCGGTACCAGTCGTGCATGAAGTGCAGAACCACGCCGACTGATAGTCTCCAACGTATCTATAATTTTTGATTGTTCCATGCTATTATATTACCCGTTTGGATGTTTATGGGCTTTATTATACACTTTTATATGATATTTGTAACTAACCTATTAACCGGAGGCCCAGCCCAAATTGCTGTTTTATTGCCTATTTCAGTGTTTCGAATAAAAGGAATATCAAACGGAGTCCAAACGGAATGAAACCTTCGGGAGAGTTATTTTTGGAACAGAAGCAATCCAGGAGACT
Organism: Triticum dicoccoides; assembly: GCF_002162155.2. NCBI lineage: Eukaryota > Viridiplantae > Streptophyta > Magnoliopsida > Poales > Poaceae > Triticum > Triticum dicoccoides. Next base: position 6,739 of record NW_021227498.1, on the reverse strand, counting down.
TGGAATATACGTCAGGGAAGCTTCGAGGTGGCCATGAGGCAGGGAGGCGTGCCTGCCCCTGGGCGTGCCCCCACCCTCGAGGGCCCCTCGTGGCTCCCCTGACCGACTTCTTTCGCCTATATATATCCATATACCCTAAAAACATCAGGGGACAGAATAGATCGGGAGTTCCGCCGCCAGAAGCCTCCATAGCCACCGAAAACCAATCTAGACCCACTCCGGCACCCTGCCGGAGGGGGGAATCCCTCTCCGGTGGCCATCTTCGTCATTCCGGTGCTCTCTATGACGAGGAGGGAGTTGCTCCCCCTCGGGGCTGAGGGTATGTACCAGTAGCTATGTGTTTTATCGATCTCTCTCTCTCTCTCTTGAGGTGGTACGATCTTGATGTATCGCGACCTTTGCTATTATAGTTGGATCTTATGATGTTTCTCCCTCTCTACTCTCTTGTAATGGATTGAGTTTTCCCTTTGAAGTTATCTTATCGGATTGAGTCTTTAAGGATTTGAGAACAGTTGATGTATGTCTTGCACGTGCTTATCTGTGGTGACAATGGGATATCATGTGATCCACTTGATGTATGTTTTGGTGATCAACTTGCAAGTTCCGTGACCTCGTGAACTTATGCATAGGGGTTGGCACACGTTTTCGTCTTGACTCCCCGGTAGAAACTTTGGGGCACTCTTTGAAGTTCTTTGTGTTGGTTGAATAGATGAATCTGAGATTGTGTGATGCACATCGTACAATCATACCCACGGATACTTGAGGTGACATTGGAGTATCTAGGTGACATTAGGGTTTTCGTTGATTTTTGTCTTAAGGTGTTATTCTAGTACGAACTCTATGATAGATTGAACGGAAAGAATAGCTTCATGTTATTTTACTACAGACTCTTGAATAGATCGATCAGAAAGGATAACTTTGAGGTGGTTTCGTACCCTACCATAATCTCTTCGTTTGTTCTCTGCTATTAGTGACTTTGGAGTGACTCTTTGTTGCATGTTGAGGGATAGTTATATGATCCAACTATGTTATTATTGTTGAGAGAACTTGCACTAGCGAAAGTATGAACCCCAGGCCTTGTTTCAACACATTGCAATACCGTTTGTGCTCACTTTTATCATTAGTTACCTTGCTGTTTTTATATTTTTCAGATTACAAAAACCTTTATCTACCATCCATATTGCACTGGTATCTCCATCTCTTCACCGAACTAGTGCACCCATACAATTTACCATTGTATTGGGTGTGTTGGGGACACAAGAGACTCTTTGTTATTTGGTTGCAGGGTTGTTTGAGAGAGACCATCTTCATCCTATGCCTCCCACAGATTGATAAACCTTAGGTCATCCAATTGAGGGAAATTTTCTACTGCCATACAAACCTCTGCACTTGGAGGCCCAACAACGTCTACAAGAAGAAGGTTGTGTAGTAGACATCAAGCTCTTTTCTGGCACCGTTGCCGGGGAGGTTAGCGCTTGAAGGTATACCTTTAGATCTTGCAATCGAATCTTTTAGTTTCGTGTTTTATCACTAGTTTAGTTTATAAAAGAAAACTAGAAAAAAATGGAATTGAGGGCGCCTCATATGCTTCATCTTTTTAATGTCTTCCGTGAAAATAAGGATTCCGATAATTGTGCCAAAGTGTTAGAAGAAGAATGCATTAAAATGTTTGGCACTAAATCTTTGTATGATGAGCATAATTGCAATGTTGTTAGTATGAATTCCTTGAATATCCATGATGCTAATGATATGCAAAGCCACAACCTTGGGGAAGCTATGTTTGATGAAGATGATATTTTTTGTCCCCCAAGTTTGGATGAACAAATTTATTTTGATGATAGCATGCCTCCTATTTATGATGATTATATTGATGAAAGTGGGTTTGGAAGAGTGTGAACTTTAGGAAGTAATGATCCCACTATTTTGGAGGATGTTGAATATTGTTGTGATAATTATGAAAGTGGATTTGGAGAGGTCATTACTTTATTTAGTGATGAATCCACTATTTCGGAAGAGGTTCCAATTGATTATGAGAACAAAGTTCCTATCTGTGATGATTATTGTGATGACTTGTATGCTATTAAAAATAATGGTAACCATGAAACTTGTCATCATGATTTTAGTTTTCAATTGGATTATGCCTCACATGATAATTATTTTTTTGAGTTTGCTCCCACTATTATTCATGAGAAGAAATTCGCTTATGTGGATAGTGATAAAATTTATATGCTTGGGGATCATGAAGAGAATGCTTTATATGATAGTTATATTGTTGAATTCATTCAGGATGCTACTGAAAATTATTATGAGGGGGGAATATATGCTTGTAGGAATTGCAACAATATCAAGTTTCCTCTCTATGCGCTTAAAATCTTGAAGTTATGCTTGTTTTGCTTTCCCATGCTAGCTGATTATTGTTCCCATAAATTGTTTGATCAAAAAATACCTATGCATAGGAAGTAGGTTAGACTTAAATGTGCTAGTCATATTCTTCATGATGCTCTCTTTATGTTTCAATTCTTATCTTTTATGTGAGCACCATTGAAATCATCATGCCTAGCTAGGGGCGCTAAACGATAGCGCTTGTTGGGAGGCAACCCAACTTTATTTTTATTCCTTGCATTTTTCTCCTGTTTAGTTATAAATAATTTATCTAGACTCTGTTTTGGTTGTGTTTTTTGTGTTTAATTAGTGTTTGTGCCAAGTAGAACCGTTGGGAAGACTTGGGGAAAGTCTTTTTGATCTTGCTGTAAAAAACAGAAACTTTAGGGCTCACGAGAATTTCTGCCATTTTTATTTGGAAAGTGATATTTAGTTAATTATTTTTGCAGATGATTAATAGATAAATTCCTCACGTCCAGAAATTTATTTTAGAATTTTTGGAGTTCCATAAGTTTGCGTTAGCTACAGATTACTACAGACTGTTCTGTTTTTGACAGATTCTGTTTTTCGTGTGTTGTTTGCTTATTTTGATGAATCTATGGCTAGTAAAAGAGTTTATAAACCATAGAGAAGTTGGAATACATTAGGTTTAACAAAAATATAAATCAAGAATGAGTTCATTACAGTACCTTGAAGTGGTGTTTTGTTTTCTTTCGCTAACTGAGCTCACGAGATTTTCTATTTTGAGTTTTGTGTTGTGAAGTTTTTGAGTTTTGGCTAAAGATTTGATGGATTATGGAACAAGGAGTGGCAAGAGCCTAAGCTTGGGGATGCCCATGGCACCCCAAGGTAAAATTCAAGGACACCAAAAAGCCTAAGCTTGGGGATGCCCCGGAAGGCATCCCCTCTTTCGTCTCCGTTCATCGGTAACTTTACTTGGAGCTATATTTTTATTCGCCACATGATATGTGTTTTTCTTGGAGCGTCATTTTATTTTATTTTGTTTTGTTTGCTGATTGAATAAAATACCAAGATCTTAAATTAATAAATGTTAGAGAGTCTTCACATGGTTGCATAATTATTCGACCACTCATTGATCTTCACTTATATCTTTCGGAGTAGTTTGTCATTTGCTCTAGTGCTTCACTTATATCTTTTAGAGCACTGCGGTGGTTCTATTTTATAGAAATAATTGATCTCTCATGCTTCACTTATATTACTTTGAGAGTCCTTTAGAACAAAATGGCAATAATAAAAACTTTCATAGAAGTGCATTGAATACTTTGAGAAGTTTGATACTTGATAATTGTTTTGAGATATGGAGATGGTGATATTAGAGTCATGCTAGTTGAGTAGTTGTGAATTTGAGAAATACTTGTGTTGAAGTTTGTGGTTACCGTAGCATGCACGTATGGTGAACCGTTATGGGACGAAGTCAGAGCATGATTTATTTATTGATTGTCTTCCTTATGAGTGGCGGTCGGGGACGAGCGATGGTCTTTTCCTACCAATCTATCCCCCTAGGAGCATGCGCATAATACTTTGTTTCGATAACTAATAGACTTTTTGCAATAAGTAAGTGAGTTCTTTATGACTAATGTTGAGTCCATGGATTATACGCACTCTCACCCTTCCACCATTGCTAGCCTATCTAGTATCGCGCAACTTTCGCCGGTACCATAAACCCACCACATACCTTTCTCAAAACAGCCACCATACCTACCTATTATGGCATTTCCATAGCCATTCTGAGATATATTTCCATGCAACTTTCCACCGTTCCGTTATTATGACACGCTTCATCATTGTCATATTGCTTACATGATCATGTAGTTGACATCATATTTGTGGCAAAGCCACCGTTCATAATTCTTCATACATGTCACTCATGCATCATTGCACATCCCGGTACACCGCCGGAGGCATTCATATAAAGTCATATTTTGTTCTAAGTATGATCATCATTATTAGAGCATTGTCCCAATGAGGAAAGGATGATGGAGACTATGATTCCCCCACAAGTCGGGATGAGACTCCGGACGAAAAAAAAGAAGAAAGGCCAAAAAGAAAAAAAGGAGGCCAAATAAAAAAGTAAAAAAAATGAGAGAAAAAAAGAGAAGGGACAATGTTACTACCCTTTTTCCACACTTGTGCTTCAAAGTAGCACCTTGATCTTCATGATAGAGAGTCTCACACTACTAGAAAAAGGGCTATAGATGGGATTGGCACTAATGGCGCACCAGACAAGTGGTGCGCCATTAGTATATACTAATGGCGCACCACCTTCTGATGCGCCATTAGTGTTGAAACTACTAATGGCGCACCTGGCCCATGGTGCGCCATTAGTATCAAATTTTTTTTTTGAACTAGTGCGCCTGTCCAAACATACTAATGGCGCATCCATAGGAAGTGCGCCATTACTAGTTGTAACTAGTAATGGCACACCAGTCAGAAAGTGCGCCACTAATGTTGTTTTTTTATTATTTTTTTATTCCTTTTTCTGCAAGGCGGTGTGGCAGGGGGAGGCGTTTCGCTCTTCATCATCTCCGGAAGAAGATCCCCCGAAGACGAGCTCAGCTGAGAAGGGCTAAGATCCGAACTGCAAGATAAATGCTTCGATTATTTTCCTCAGAAATAGAGCAAGATATTTTCGTTATTGAATACCCTTTTACTTATAGCTCGGTAGAGGGCTGATCCCCGCGTGGACATTATGCTGCAAGAGTACCCTCCGAGGCAGGTCCCTCTAGCGGAGATTTCTTCTCCCGTTTGGAAACCTTAGTTTCCGGATCTTTAGAGGTAGACCTCTTCCTTCCCCGGGGAGAGAGAATGTCAGATTCTTCACCTTGGTTATCCTCCCTTGCGGAGGCGCTCATTCCCTTGAGTGGAATAGGTAGCGATGGAGGCCCGCTTTCGCCCTCTTTATTCCCCCCTTCATCTTCCTTTAAGGGAACTAGACAAGGTGTAGCCTCGGGCATTTTTTCCAGCACCGGATTGTCCAAACCTTCAGGAAGGGGGGCCGAACACCAGATCATCTTCGCCTTTGTTATCCAGTCCTGGTCAAAGAGCGATTCTTCAGAATGATGTCATGATAAATAAAAGGACAGTGTGTTCGGCCATGGGATTACTTACTTGGGGAGCGGGGCGGTTGCAGCTCAGGCCCACGTCCTCGGTGGTGTCTGGACACTCTATTTGGGGTCCAAAGAACGATTTGTACATCTCCTCGTGCATCATGCCGAGGAAATTCTGAATAGTGTGCGGTCCTTCCGGGTTAAATTCCCACATGCGGAGGGGCCGGCGTTTTCAAGGCTGGATTCGACGGACCAGCATAACTTGCATTACCATAATCAGACTGAAATATCCCTCGAAGAGATCTTGGATACGGCTCTGCAGTATTGGCACATCCTTGGCTGGACCCCAGCTCAGCCCCCTGCTGATCCATGACATCAGTTGTGGTGGACGGCCCGAGCGAAAGGTGGGGGCAGCTACCCACTTGGCATTTCGGGAAGCTATGACGTAAAACCAATCCCGTTGCCACAATCCGGACACCTCTGGAAAGGAACCCTTTGGCCATGGAGCGTCAGCAATTTTGCTTATTAGAGCACCTCCGCACGTTGCGTACTGCCCCTCGACCATCTTTGGCTTCATATCGAAGGTCTTGAGCCACAGGCCGAAGTGAGGGGTAATGCGGAAGAAGGCCTCACACACGACAATAAATGACGAGATGTGAAGAAGGGAATCAGGGGCCAGATCATGAAAATCCAGCCTGTAATAGAACATGAGACCCCTAACAAAGGGATCCAGAGCGAGGCCTAGTCCTCGGAGGAAGTGGGAGACGAACACAACGCTCTCGTTGGGTTCAGGAGTAGGGACGACCTGCCCTCGGGCGGGCAGCCTATGCGAAATTTCGGCGGTCAGATATCTGGCCTCCCTCAACTTCTTGATGTCCTCCTCATGACGGAGGGAGGCACCCACCGGCCTTGAAGGCTGGATCCGGACATGATTCAAGGTCCGGGGGACCTGACCTGGGCTTTGGGTGTTAGAACTCGACGCGGGGGAAGGATTCGATTGAGCACGGGAAAAAAAGAAAAAGCCTTGTCCCTTTATAAAGGGGATGAATATCAGGCGTCCTCCTTGTGGCCGTTCTAGACTTACCTAAAATCTAGGAGTCATACCAACATGCACAGTTGGGTTGCCCACGTTTGTATTGATGAGAATCCCGTGATAAGGGGAACACGATCTCTGCTTTGACAAGACGTGTCAAGAAACCTCCTCGCGTTATGTGTGCGGCTGGTTAAAGAAAAACGGTTCGAATAATTATCGGGCCATGGCGTGATGTCACGCTGCCAAAACATGTCAG
>NW_021227497.1:0-1358 GCF_002162155.2 Triticum dicoccoides | reverse complement strand
TCTCTCTCTCTCGCGAGTCAATGGCATCGGTGGACGCCAACGAGGTGCAGGGCTGATGACCAGGGCCACTGTCTCACACGTCATCTTCGACACGAACGGCCTTCTCCTTGGTATCTTCTCCCCGGTTCTCCTTCCCGCGCCTTATTTCCTCACTTGATTCCGCTTCTGACCTCTCGGCCACTGGTTTCTTGGTTTGTCGATAGCGTCGAATCAAAACGAATAAACCAATCGGATCCCTGCCTAGCGTCGGTGAGCCCGTCTCCGGCGAGTGGGAGCCCAGCGGTGGCACTCGCGGGCCGACGGTAAAGTTGTCGTTGGCACCGAGCACGTCGAGGAGGTCGTTCTAGACCTCAGTGGTCTAGGTACACCCGGAGTGGGGAAGGGCATGGAAGACCTCGACGTACTGTTCAGCGAGGCGAGAGTGGCCGTAGGACAAGATAACCGCCGAAAATGTTGCAGGAGAGAGAGGAGCCGAGTGTTCGGATGTCGGAGGCATGGGTCGAAATGTGGGTGAACAGGCACGCTCGGGTGGGCGGGAAGAGTAGCATCGAGGTGATCGGCGGAGTGAGAGATGGTGGAATTCGTTTGGAGCCACAATGGAATCGGTTGGTGGAAAGGCTAGGAGGCAGGCCTGCTAGGAGGGGACAATGGCGTGGATGATGCAAAGCGTGAGGTTCGGCGGGGAGGGGACGGGAGGCAGATGTGGTTCAGGTGCTCTCTAGGAAGAAGTCGCGTCGTATGATGGTTGAGAGGTGGTTGACCGTGGCAAAGTAGGCGTGACTGCAGGTGGGGTGGTGCGGCACCTCCGTGGTGTTGGCTGCGTAATCTAGGAGTGTCGCTAGGCGACGGAGAATGGCGGGGGAAAATAGAGGTCATACTGATAGAACTACATGAAAGAGTGGGAATCTTATCTTCTCCGTTGTTTTACAATTTAATCCTTATATTTTGCACTATTTATAAAAAATGCTAAATTCAATCCATTTCGAGCCGTTATACCGTGCCACGTACAGGTTGGTCCCCTTGTCCATTTTGGCGCCCAAAAGAGCTAAACGAGTTATCAATGTTTTTTTTGGAAAAGAAAATATACTGCCCTGCATGGTGCAATTTGCTATTCAAATTTCGAAGATGTTTTCTGCGATTTAATTGGGCCTGCAATACGGTTGTTTTTTACTCGCGAGGTGTTCGACCGGTGAAAAATCGAATCATTTCGTAGCTAAGAATTGTTCTATGCATGCACGCGCTAGTAAAATATGTTAGGTCAATCTCTGTTGGATCAATATATCGGTTACTTTTGAAAGATTGGATGAAGCGTATACCTCTGGCAGGGACGCGTTGCATGTTATATAGGCAAAGAGATT
>NW_021227496.1:0-832 GCF_002162155.2 Triticum dicoccoides | reverse complement strand
GATCGAATCTCGGGCAAGTAACATACCGATGACAAAGGGAACAACGTATGTTGTTATGCGGTCTGACCGATAAAGATCTTCGTAGAATATGTAGGAGCCAATATGGGCATCCAGGTCCCGCTATTGGTTATTGACCGGAGACGTGTCTCGGTCATGTCTACATTGTTCTCGAACCCGTAGGGTCCGCACGCTTAAGGTTACGATGACAGTTATATTATGAGTTTATGCATTTTGATGTACCGAAGATTGTTCGGAGTCCCGGATGTGATCACGGACATGACGAGGAGTCTCGAAATGGTCGAGACATAAAGATTGATATATTGGAAGTCTATGTTTGGACATCGGAAGTGTTCCGGGTGAAATCGGGATTTTACCGGGTTACCGGGAGGTTACCGGAACCCCCCGGGAGCCATATGGGCCATCATGGGCCTTAGTGGAAAGGAGAAAGGGGCAGCCCAAGGGGGTTGCGCACCTCCCCCCTTCCCCTAGTCCTATTAGGACTAGGAGAGGTGGCCGGCCACCCCTCTCCTTCTTTCCCCCTTGGGAATCCTAGTTGGAATAGGATTGGGGGGGGGGGTCCTACTCCCGGTAGGAGTAGGACTCCTCCTGCGCCACCTCCTCCTGGCCGGCGCCTCCTCCCCCCCTTGGCTCCTTTATATACGGAGGCAGGGGCACCTCTAAACACACAAGTTGACACAAGTTGATCCACGTGATCGATTCCTTAGCCGTGTGCGGTGCCCCCTGCCACCATATTCCTCGATAATACTGTAGCGGAGTTTAGGCGAAGCCCTGCTGCTGTAGTTCATCAAGATCGTCACCACGCCGTCGTGCT
>NW_021227495.1:0-1031 GCF_002162155.2 Triticum dicoccoides | reverse complement strand
AGAAGCTGAGTATAGGGCAATGTCTCAAGGGCTGAGTGAGATGGTATGGGTAAGAGGCCTTCTGCTTGAGCTGAAAGTGCTCAGACAAGATCCTCTGAATGTGTGGTGTGACAACAAATCTGCAATCAGCATTGCTAATAATCCAGTGCAACATGATTGAACAAAACATGTGGAGATAGACAAATTCTTTATCAAAGAGAAACTGGATGCAGGAATCATCAGGATAACTCATGTGAGCTCTGGACAACAAGTCACCGATTGTCTGACAAAAAGTTTGGGAACCAGGGAGAGCAATCTTGCTTGTGACAAGATGGGCATGATAGATATCTATCATCCCTCTTGAGGGGGAGTGTTGGGTTGTGTCTTATCTGTATTTCAGTGTGTGTGTGTGTGTGTGTGTGTGTGTGTGTGTGTGTGTGTGTGTGTGTGTGTGGCCCATGTGGCCCATGTAACCCTGTAGCCTATATATATGCTGCCCCCTTGTACAGGAAACCCTAACTCCAATAGAATACAATACCAGGCCATCTTTCTATCCCAGCCGCCACCCCTCTCTCCCCTCATTCTACAGGATCTCCCATAAACAGGGGGGAAAAGTTAACAAAACAACCAACAATACTGGTGCCAGGACTCGACAAACGAAATTCCACATGCTCAGGATCTTGACATCAATCGCCTCAGGTGTACCCACCCAGTCACCGCTTCAGTAATCCTTTTCTCAATGTTGCTTAGCCAAGAAACTTTTGCAAGGAACAACATTGCATGTAAATCACAAACATATATCTACTAAAAACTAGTGTTGTTTCCTCCCTGCTCATTTTGATTTGCTGTTAGTATCCAAGTAACAAAGAGATGTATGGTCAGTGGCATTTGGTTAGCCACTGACCCACAACTTGTTTAGTTCTCTGATCTAAACCCTCTCAGTAGCATACTCATCCAGAGGTACACCACAGCTCCAACTTGAGCAAATGAAACTGAGCTTATGCTTAAACGATGGAATGAGATGAAATAAAAGGGAGAGAAGTGAACATGAG
>NW_021227494.1:0-911 GCF_002162155.2 Triticum dicoccoides | reverse complement strand
CCTCCTGCAACAACAAAAGACGAACGGAGCTAGCTGGAATGCATAGCTTGTTAGCACGAAACACAAATCCATCGTTAACAACAAACTTGTTCCACATTCTTCCTTCTTTACAATTCTGCATTACATCTTTAAAATCAGCATCATGCACATATTGATCTTTGATGGTCTCCAAACCAAATATTTTGAAGTCAAGTTGTGAAAGCATAGTATAGCGACGAGACAATGCATCAGCAATAACATTTTCTTTTCCCTTCTTGTGTTTAATGACATAAGGGAAAGTCTCAATGAATTCAACCCATTTAGCATGTCTATGTGATAGAGGCGAGGGTCCCGATCTTTCGATGAGATGATAACTATCGATTTGGTGGAGGAGACTTTGACGATCCGACTACAAACGTGCACGACGTTGCGCCTTAGCAATCGCTAAACCAATCTCCTGAGGTTACTGACGATGATGGAAGCACGGTCAGCCTGACCACGAAGGTCTATTCCTGCAAGCAATCGAAGAACGAGCAAGAATATGATAAAGCAATCTGAATATTGCAAATATATATGAAGTATTGATAATGGTGGGGATCCGGAAGCGGTCTTGGTCTGGTCGTTGGACACAAACGAAGTACACGAAGTTGCAATGGCTAACTTTTAACTAAACAAATCCCAAGGAAAAGCTACTAGATGGATCTACTTATATGGGAGCAAGGGGTGGCGGCCAAGGAGGTGGGAGGACGTCCCAAGGCAGCCTAAAACTAAATCTAGGTCGTACAAGGCCAATGGGCCCAAGTGGAGGTGATGTAACACCTTTGGACTTGTAGTTTGACTCGGATTCTGCTGCAGCATCAGATTGTTTCGTCCACAACTCAACGCTCCGGACGAATTTGAAGGTGATTCCAATTGGGTTGGAAAGTGCACGA
>NW_021227493.1:0-696 GCF_002162155.2 Triticum dicoccoides | reverse complement strand
GGATTCGGGATGTTGCATTGCTCATCGTGCTCTTTAATTTGTGAGTAAAACGGCTTGGCAGTTTGGAGCTGGCAGATGATGTCGGTGACCATGCCACCGGAGGCCAGTACTTGGCCAACGAGGGGGAAATTCGCATACACCCTGAAAATCTCGAAGAGGGGATCGCCGTAGTGGTTCTTGAGGGACCAGGTAGGCCGTGGCAGCTGCTGCTGCTGCCGCGGCTGGTTGCCAGGCGACCACCGCGCCGCCGCCCCGCCGGCTGGGAGGTACTCAATCGAACTAGTGGCGGCGAGTGGTGCCTTCTTGTGGATGGCCGGGCCAGCACGCCTAGGGCCGGAACCACCTGGGGAAGGGGCGACGTCAAGCAAGCCTAGTAATCCTGGGAGGTCGATCAGCCTCTGCGAACAAGTTTAAAAAACTATTGCATATATGTAATGTAGCGAAAATTTGTTCGCAAAGAAAGATAGAAATATTTGAAAACCATCAATCCTGATTCGGATCTCCTGCAGTTTGCGAAGCCTACCTCAGGATTGCCCAAAAGTATGTACCAGTACAAGATGTTCTAGGGGCAGCGGCAGCGGCGGAATGGGGATTCATGGCGGATACCTACCCTAGACCACAAGCCCTCAAGCCCGTGCTGGTTTGTTTGGTTCGAAAAGGTGTGGGAGCACCCGGGAGTCCCAACTCCCCCTTCTC
>NW_021227492.1:0-1627 GCF_002162155.2 Triticum dicoccoides | reverse complement strand
CGCAAATTCTGGAACAGGTTCCTCACGAAAAAGAACCAAATAGTCGACTGTCCGGACGCCGAAGCCTTAGCAGCCTTCAAACATAACGTCCGAGACGAATGGCTCGCCAGACACCTCGGCCAGGAAAAGCCAAGAACAATGGCCGCACTAACAAGCCTCATGACCCGCTTTTGCGCGGGAGAGGATAGCTGGCTGGCAAGATGCAGCACCAGCGACCCAAGTACATCCGAGGTCAGGGATGGAAATGGGAAACCACGACGCAGCAAGGACCATCGCCGGACTAAAGGAAATGTCCCAAAGAGCACGACAATCAACGCCGGATTCAAAAGCTCTCGGCAGAACAACATACACTACCTCTCAACGACAACAGCGATGAGCTATCCAACCTAAACAAAATCTTGGACAAGATATGCCAAATCCACAGTACTTACGGGAAGCCTGCAAACCATACCCACAGAGATTGTTGGGTCTTCAAACAGTCCGGCCGACTTAATGCCGAACACAAAGGGCTCGACACACCAAGCAAGGACGATGACGAACTCCATAAGCAGAGTACCGTAAAACAAAGGAATTTCCCACAAGAGGTCAAAACAGTAAACTCACTTCAAGTGACAACAGGCAAAAATAGAGCGGCACTCATTAAAGTACGCGCCGCACGGCCCACCCCAGCGGAGCCCCGACACTGGACGTCACAACCAATCACTTTCGACCATCAGGATTACTCCGGAAGTATCCGGAATGCAGGATGGACTGCTCTGATATTAAATCCTATAATCGACGGACTACAATTTACACAAGTCCTAATGGACGGCGGCATTGATCTAAACCTGCTATATCAGGATACAATCCGTAGAATGGGGATAGACCCAACCAAAATACGCCATAGTAACACTTCCTTTACAGGGAGTGATGCCAGGCCCATATGCCCATTGTACGGGCTCTCTACCACTAGAAGTTGTGTTCGGCTCATCCGACAACTTCCGTCGCGAAAAGTTAGTCTTCCACATCGCCCCATTTAAAAGTAGCTATCAAGCACTATTGGGACGCGAAGCCTTCGCCCGCTTTAACGCAATACCGCATTATGCATCTCTTACACTTAAAATGCCCGGTCCACGCGGCATCATCTCATTAAAGGGAAACCTCGAGTGTTCCTTGAATATGGAAGAAAGTGAGACTGCCTTGACAGCCACACATTAATCCGGCTTTGCTGATCAAAGCACCTAAACAGGTCATTCAGATCCCGGACACGGTTAGGCGAGTCCGGCATAAATAAACAAGGGGCTTACTAGCCGTGTACCCCCTTACAAGGGGCTGCAAGCATGTACAATAAGAGACAATAAAGGTCAATTTTATTCATTTTTTGCATTATACTTTGTTTATACATTTTTCGCACGATCCCTTTTTCCAACTAAGTTCTTCTCTTTTACAGATGAACACCACGCTACACCCGTCCATGATACGGCACAACGGAGACACATGCGCAGACGTGCAGTAGGGACCCGTTGCAAGGATTCTTTTCAGATTAAAACCCTGCGTAAACCTTCCTTACTGTCTCTTGTTGATACACATCCCCCGGTTCCTCACTATAACCGAGGAGGAGCCTGGCGTTTTGGCATCGGCCGCGTCA
>NW_021227491.1:0-1159 GCF_002162155.2 Triticum dicoccoides | reverse complement strand
ATTAGATCGACTGGGCCCACCTGTCATCCACTCGGAAGGGATCTTATAAATGCGCCCGACGAGGGTTTTTTGAACAGTGCCTCAGCATTCTCTCTCTGCCCCCTTCGTCTCCGCCCAACGTGCTCGCTCTCGCCTCCGCACCACTTCTCCTCACGCGCCCCGCCGGTAGCCATGGTCAAGGAGAAGACGGCGGCGCTGGAGCGCGCGAAGAAGGCGTCGGCGACAGAGAAGGCGAAGGGGAGATCCACCAGCCGCGGCGGGTCTTCGTCTAGATCTCGCCTGCCGAAAGGCTGGGTCCAGGGAGATTGGATCCAGTCGACCATCACGGAGAAGGATCTCCTCGACATGGCCAATGAGGGCCTGATCCCTCATGGAGCTGCGAGGCTTCTGGGGAAAGAGTGGCAGCCCCAACCGGAAGAGGGTGAGTGCGTGCTTCTGGCTACCCATGTCGACCGCGGATTCTCTTTGCCGCCGAGCATTTTCTTCCGTGGTTTCTTGAACTTTTTTGGAGCGCAACTCCACCACTTCACCCCGAATTCTATCGCCTATCTTGCCGCGTTTGTGTCCATGGGTGAGAGTTTTCTGGGCTGTCGACCACATTGGGGCTTGTTCAAGCACATATTCACATGTCGCTTTCAAACCGTGAAGAAGGCGAGTCCAGGCGACGAAAGAACCCGAGTGGTCCAAATGTGTGGAGGTCTGGGGATCCAGGTGAGGAACAAGAGCACCTTCCCAGCCATGACATTTCCCGAGTCAGTCAGAGGCTGGCAGTCGACCTGGTTCTACTGCCAGGACGAGTCGACGCCGGGGCAGTCGAGTGGACTCCCTCAATTTACCATGGACCGAGTGAACAAGCCCTCCTCTCTGAAGTTGATTCCGGAGGAGAAAGCTGACGTGAAGATGCTGATGGAGCGCATAGTTCAGTTGGTTCGGGAGGGAGTGACGGGTATGGATCTCCTGGAAGTTTTCCTTAGGCGCCGAATCCAGCCTCTTCAGTTCCGGAGCCATTGCATGTGGTTGTAGTGCGAGACTGAGGATGTGACTCGGGTCAATCCAGAAACAGTCGACGATGCCACTCTGGAAAGGTGGATGGCCGCTGTTACTGGGAACAAGGACAACCCTCGCGGGGCCAGAAGGATTCCTCCACTCGACTGCCACA
>NW_021227490.1:0-1502 GCF_002162155.2 Triticum dicoccoides | reverse complement strand
CAAGGTTGTCTTCTACTTCGAGGCCGTCCGCCGCGAGTTCCACCACCCTGTGCGCGTCAACTTTTTCTTCGCGCCCTGGATTACCTGCCTCTTCCTTGTCAAGGGTGTGCCACACCCGGTGTGGGAGATCCACCATGTCGTCTGGTACCTTCTCATGGCGCCCATCTTCTGGCTCGATATCAAGATCTACGGCCAATGGATGTCCAGTGGTGAGAGGCGCCTCTCCAAGGTGGCCAACCCATCCAACCACCTTGCCATTGTCGGCAACTTTGTCGGCGCGCTACTTGGTGCCAGGATGGGCCTCCGGGAGCTACCAATCTTCTTCTTCGCTGTTGGGTTTGCCCACTACGTTGTGCTCTTTGTCACCCTCTATCAGCGGCTCCCCACCAATATGCAACTCCCCAAGGATCTCCACCCGGTCTTCTTTCTTTTCGTCGCTGCGCCTAGTGTGGCATCCATGGCCTGGACGAGGATCTCTGGCGAGTTCAACGATGGTGCCAAGCTCCTTTACTACGTCTCACTCTTCCTCTATGTGTCATTGGTGGTGCGCGTCAACCTCTTTTGGGGGTTTAGGTTCTCGCTGGCGTGGTGGGCATACACATTCCCGATGACAAGTGTTGCCCTGGCGACGGTATTGTATGCATCAGAGGTGGACAACTTGGTGACGCGAGCAATGGCACTCGGGCTTTCGGGGATTGCCACCATGACCATCATTGTGGTGCTGGCCGCCACCATGTACCACGCCTTTGTGCGCGGAGACCTCTTCCCTAATGATGTGTCCATCACCATCACAAAGCAGAGACCTAAATTCAGCAAGATTCTCGCTCACCTTCAGACGTGTGGCCCCGATGTCAAGGAGCTCGTTGTCTCTATCCCCAATTTCAATTCAAATTCCAAGCAAGGCACCTACTCTGACGACTCTGACTCCAATGCTAGGATGAACAACTGACTCGATGAGGGTCCAATGACTCACATGCATGGAAGAGCATGGCGTTAGATGGCGCTGGAAGACATTGTATGCATGGAATGCACGCGCATCTGGTTTACAGTGATGAGTACAAACTCATTTGTACATAATTCTTTCTCTGTGTTTGTTGAAGTATCATAATTTGCCAATTTTGCTGCACACAGTGATGGATTGGCAGCAATATCCTCGAGCAATTTGCATTGCCATGATGATGATATGATTTCAGGAATAAACTGTTGGGTTTGTAAATTTAGTGGTTATTATATTCGTGTTCTTCAGAAGTGCACATAAACCTCAGTCACATTTTTAGAACTCCAGTGCCATCTACATGTAACTCCATCAAATTCTCTCAAGAAAGAAAAGTAACTACATAAATAAATAAAGGTTTTTTTAAAGGTTTTTTTATCATCTATGCCACAGTACAAAGCTTTTAATGGAAGGTGCATATAAATAAAAAGGGTGTGGCTAGGTCTCAGCCGACTGAGACTTTACCAAGTCTAAGTCAAGTGACATAACATGTAAGAAACAAAAAAAA
>NW_021227489.1:0-436 GCF_002162155.2 Triticum dicoccoides | reverse complement strand
TTTGGTAGCGCACAAAGTGTTCCTCCGGTAAACGGGAGTTACATAATCTCATAGTCATAGGAACATGTATAAGTCATGAAGAAAGCAATAGCAACATACTAAACGATCAAGTGCTAAGCTAACGGAATGGGTCAAGTCAATCACATCATTCTCCTAATGATGTGATCCCGTTAATCAAATGACAACTCATGTCTATGGTTAGGTAACTTAACCATCTTTGATTCACGAGCTAGTCAAGTAGAGGCATACTAGTGACACTCTGTTTGTCTATGTATTCACACATGTATTATGTTTCTGGGTAATACAATTCTAGCATGAATAATAAACATTTATCATGATATGAGGAAATAAATAATAACTTTATTATTGCCTCTAGGGCATATTTCCTTCAATCGCGACCTCATCCGCGCGTGCGGCCATGATTTGCTTCTCCACT
>NW_021227488.1:0-405 GCF_002162155.2 Triticum dicoccoides | reverse complement strand
TATAAGAGAATCACATAAAGCCTCGTGAACAACACCTCCACAAACAAAAGCAAATACTTGCACCCAATGCGACTTAGAGGGTTGTCAACCCCTTGACCCGTTACTTGCGAGGATTAAATCTTGTGGTGGTAGATAGATAAATTGCAAAATAAAATAAAAATAAATAAATTACAACAAAGGAATTTTAGTTTTGATATTGTGATAAAGGTAGGACCGGGGGCCATAGTTTCACTAGAGACTTCTCTCTCGAACACATATCATACAGTGGGTAAAAAAATTACTGTTGGGCAATTGATAGAAAAGCACATAGTTATGACGTATTCACAACAATGATCATGTATATCCAACATGCATCTATGGTATTGAGTTCATAAAAAATGGAGTAATGATGACCCACAAGTATAC
>NW_021227487.1:0-601 GCF_002162155.2 Triticum dicoccoides | reverse complement strand
ATGTTATTATGAACTCACCGGATTGTCGGCAAAGCTTCAATATTGCTGAC
Organism: Triticum dicoccoides; assembly: GCF_002162155.2. Classification (NCBI taxonomy): domain Eukaryota; kingdom Viridiplantae; phylum Streptophyta; class Magnoliopsida; order Poales; family Poaceae; genus Triticum; species Triticum dicoccoides. Next base: position 551 of record NW_021227487.1, on the reverse strand, counting down.
TTTACTCTTTCGGAACCATGAGATCTAAGGCCAGCGGTTCAGATTAGATGCTACTTCTCCGTTTCTAAATATAAGTCTTTTTAGATATTTCAATAGGGACTAAATACGGAGTAAAATGAGTGAATCTATACTCTAAAATTTGTCTATGTACATCCATATGTAGTCCGTATTGAAACAGACATTCACTTTGGTGCCCAAGTTCATTTACATCCGGTGAACAGTAAATTCAAAAAAATATACAAAACAAAACAAAAATAATTCTGAAATTCTTCTAGTTGGAAGATATTTCAATGTGTGATGTTCGTGCCAAATTTCAGCTTATTCAGATACCGGAGCCGCTTATGGCAAAAACACAAAATCGGTCAAAACGGCAAATGAACAGTAAACTTTTTGATAGCCCCAAAATTTGTCTTGTTTGCTGAGATCTACTAAATGTCCAAACTCCAGAAAATTTGGCACGGACTTCATGCACATGAGCATCTAGCATCACAAAAAAATACGGATTTTTTATTATTTTGTTACTATTTTAAATGAATTTACTGTTCACCTCA
>NW_021227486.1:0-691 GCF_002162155.2 Triticum dicoccoides | reverse complement strand
GGGATTTCATTTTTTTAAAACTTATTTGAACCCCCTTGTTTTTCTGTGTTCAAAATGCACCATTCAAAGCCACATCATCAATTTACAACCCTTTCTGACTTCATTTGTTATTTTTCATGCGTTTACTGATTATTTTGAGCTATAAGACCATGAAAATAAAAATCATTTGAAATGAACTCTGAAAAGGTTCCAAGTTGGCATGGTATCATCATTTCACCCACAAAGCATGTGAGAGAATGTAGAGAGGGTTACGGCAAAAACTGGATACACTTCGTGTACAAAACGGACAATCTTTTTCGAAGTATCAGGGTTTCATATGGAAACTCGTCTGTTACAAAGGGATTTCAATTTTTTGAACTTATTTGAACTCCATTGTTTTTCTGTCTTTAAAATGCACCATTCAAAGCCACATCATCCATTTACAACCCTTTCTGACTTCATTTGTCATTTTTCATGCATTTACTGATTATTTTAAGCTATAAGACCATGAAATTGACAAGCATTTGAAATGAACTCTGAAAAGGTTACAAGTTGGCATGGTATCATCATTTCACCCACATAGCATGTGTGACAAAGTAGAGAGGGTTACGGCAAAAACATGATACACTTCGTGTACAAAACGGACAATCTCTTTCGAAGTATCAGGGTTTCATATGGAAATTCGTCTGTTACAACGGGATTTCATTTTTTT
>NW_021227485.1:0-782 GCF_002162155.2 Triticum dicoccoides | reverse complement strand
CCATTGGATGTAGTAAGGATGTGGATGTGGTCTTGTGGTGAGAGAAAGCTTCTCCACCATCTCCATGCTAGCCAAGTTGTTGCAGCTCCCTCCGTCTATTATGACGCGCACAGAACGTTCCTTCACAACTCCCTTGGTATGGAACAAATTGTGCCTCTGATTTTGCTCAGCTTGTGTGACCTGCACACTCAAAACACGTTGAGCAACTAAACATTCATACCTGTCAGCGTCTTCAGGAGCCATGTATTGCATCTCATGATCAGAATCATCTCCACCATGTTCTTCACGTGTAATAAGAGCTAATGTCTCCTCATCATAGTCACTAGCGGACTCATATCCACCATCCGCGGTAGCAATCATCACACGCGGAGATTTGCATTCTCTCGCATAATGACCTCCTCCCTTACAACGACGACAAATAATATCACTTGTGTGCTCTGTTGATGCTATGGAAGAAGAAGAACGCTGTGTAGGCCCCGCAGGTGCGCTCTTGGCAGATAATGGTGGTTGTGCCTGTTTTCTTGTATCACGGCTGGAGGTGGCACCTGATGGAGGTGCTGGTGCAGTTGAAGTAGAAGATGCACGTGGTGTCCATAATGAAGGTCGGCCTGCAGAAAAGTTAGTTCGCCCCAATGCTTGTCGATCCTGCACTTCACGTTCAGCTTTACAAGCCAGATGGAATAAACGAGTGATATTAGTATACTCCTTATAGTCTAGAATGGTCTGAATCTCTCTATTTAATCCACCCAGAAAACGTGCAAGCATAGCTTCATTCTCCTCAA
>NW_021227484.1:0-562 GCF_002162155.2 Triticum dicoccoides | reverse complement strand
CCGCCATCGACAACAAATGTTTTTTTCTCCAAGAACAACTCTCATCTCTCTCACTTATATATGGTGGAACTCTCTCTGGTGGTTCTATATATTGTGGACACTCTCTCACAGATATTTTGACTTTCGGTGATGGTCAAGCTGGGTGAGTCCATCATGCGTGACAAATGTATGTCACAAGAAGAGCTCGTCCAGAATGACCGCAATCGTCAAAAGTCGATTTTCTTTCTCCATAAACAACTCTCATCGTCAATTATTGTCGGGGCGAGCTCCATAGCATCCATACAACCAACAAGAACTAATAGATGCAAACAACAAAAAACTACAAAAAAATCAACAATTATCTATGCATTGTCAACAATTATCTATACAACGTTACCAACAACTATCTACATTCATCCATCCTTCTTTGCATCCATCTATGCATTCATGCATACATACGTATATTAATACATACAAAAAACTACTAAACAAAGTCCATGCATCAATTCATGTATCAATCCCTGCATTAATTAATTAATACATAAATGCATCCATACATCCATGCATGCATACATACAAGATC
>NW_021227483.1:0-388 GCF_002162155.2 Triticum dicoccoides | reverse complement strand
AATAATAAAGTTATTATTTTATATTTCCTTATTCATGATAAAGGTTTATTATTCATGATAGAATTGTATTGATTGTAAACCTAAATGCATGTGTGAATACATAAACAAACACCGTGTCCCTAGTGAGCCTCTACTAGACTAGCTCGTTGATAAAAGATGGTTAAGGTTTCCTAATCATGGACATGAGTTGTCATTTGATAACGGGATCACATCATTAGGAGAATGATGTGATGGACAAGACCCATCCGTTAGCTTAGCATAATGACATTTAGTTTTATTGCTATTGCTTTCTTCATGTCAAATACATATTCCTTCGACTATGAGATTATGCAACTCCCGGATACCGGAGGAACGCCTTATGTGGTATCAAACGTCACAACGTAACTGG
>NW_021227482.1:0-986 GCF_002162155.2 Triticum dicoccoides | reverse complement strand
GAACTTATTTTATTAAATTCTGGAAACTAATTTTATTGGACTCTAAATAATATTGACATTAATTTAGACATTTTTTTGTTTGTTTGTTTTAAGTAAAATAATTGTGCACGTACTTATGTACGAAATTATATTACAATCCTAATTCCTAAATCTCACACAGGCGCGAGGCAACAACACAGCACAGCCCACCTTGTTTTGTTTTCCTTGACTTTCCCTTTGGGCCAATATCTTCCACGAAGGCCCATATCTTTTCAACCCAACTGATGGCCATCTTCCTCCTCTCATTGTTACACAACGTGAACAACAGAGAGCAACAGCCATGGACGGATGTACGTCGATCCCTCCCCTCCTCTCCCTCTCCCTACCCATTAACCCCCAGAACCGGTTCCCCTCTCGTCCCTCGACCCCTCCTGATGTAGGGAAAAACCCTAGTTGGTCGATCTTTCACGTTTGGAGGGATCCCATGGGAGAAACACGAAGAACACGCGGAAGCACAAACGGGAAATCACGGGGAGGACGAGAGAGAAACACGAAACCGACAGAGAATAGATCACACGAGTGCTAGATCACCGAACACAAAGAGATGCATATGATCCACAATCAACAAAGGTAAGGATAAAAATGACAGTTCATCTCTGTACGAAGGTCTTGAATCCACGAGGGGATCTTCCCACGATGGGGTCTTGAATCCGCTTGGGGGATCTTCTCCGAAGAGGTCCTGAACTCCGAGGAGAAGTATCCAAGTGGATGAGCAAAGGCTCTCTCACCAATATGAGCTAATCCAATGCTAACCCTAAAACGTACGGGATGAATGAGTATATATAGTCGAAGGGTGAAAGGGTACACAGGCCTCGGCCCAAGTGACTGCGCGCAGGCAGGGCCGGAGGTTCCGGGCAGGGTCCGGCCTAAGCTGAGAGTTGGTCCAGTTGAGGCAGGCCTGGCTTCCGGGGGCCGGAAGTTCCGGGCAGGGCCGGAGGTTCCGGGGG
>NW_021227481.1:0-976 GCF_002162155.2 Triticum dicoccoides | reverse complement strand
GCGGTTGGTGTAGATTGAATGGAAAAATTCATCATGCATAATGCATGGTTAGAGCTATTGTTCAGAATGGGTTCTTATCGACGCAGTTATGGTAGGGAAAGGATTTGGCCAGGGAAGCTATGATGCAGCAGGGATGGTCAAATGGTGTTTGCATGTTGGGCCTAATGGGATACCCCTCTTTTTCACATGGTAAAGGAACAATGTTTTTACAAGGGAAACGAAGACATCTCTTCGTCTACAAGGACAACAAAGAGGGCATTTTCAGTCATCAGGGACTCTTCATTCGCTAGGAGAACGACAGGGTAATAAAATAGAAAATTTCCCAAAGGAAGATCTAGTTCCGAGATTTTGTAAAAAAGAGGTAATATTTTTAAAAAACATCCACCTTATGAGCACGTCCATCACTAAAAACGGAGAGAGGCAAGAGAACATTACACATTCCCGTTATAGCACTATGCATGTTTATATGACAATTAAATTGAGAGAATCACATTGATTATAATTTTTATTTAAAGAGATAGGTTCGTCTTATTTTCGAGGGGAGTACAAGTTGTACTCACCTACTTACTATGGTAGAGAAGGAAAACCAGGGGCAAGTATCGCCGAACTCCTGTGAATGTCACACTTGAATTTTTTTTATGGTGGCCTCAAACTGTGTGGATATGAAATTAGTAGCAAAGGAAACATGTTGGATTTGTTATGCAAAGAAGGACAGATGCAGTGTGTAACACTAGATGCTTTATTGAAAGAAGGAAATAAAGAAGATACAAAAACATGATGATTTGAGTTGGCAATACTCGTGTCCAACATTTTATAGATCAATGCATAGCCAAACACAACATTGTCTTACTAGTGATGGCCGGAAGGAAGAAAAATAGCACAATGATGAATGTGCAGGATAGTGGTGAAGACTCGCCGGAGTGAGGCGGCATGCCGGTCTCTTGGCGGCTGGGGGAGCAGAAGGTACAGGGGTGGA
>NW_021227480.1:0-432 GCF_002162155.2 Triticum dicoccoides | reverse complement strand
TCATTGTTTTGGGGTCCAGGAGTGATTTCCACGATTGACGAACCCCAAGGTGCGCTTACGTGTCGGTTATCAACACTCACAGTTTTGGTTGATTCTGGCCCGTTTCGTGGACTATTACTCACTGTTTTGGGGTCCCGGAGTAATTTCCACGATTGACGAACCCCAAGGTGCGCTTACGTGTCGGTCATCAACACTCGCAGTTTTAGTCGGTTCTGGTCCGTTTCGTGGACTATTACTCACTGTTTTGGTGTCCTGGAGTGGTTTCCATGATTGACGAACCCCAAGGTGCGCTTACGTGTCGGTCATCAACACTCATAATTTCGCCCGATTCTGGCCTGTTTCGTGGACTATTACTCACTCTTTTGGGGTCCCAGAGTGAGTCCCACGATTGACGAACCCCAAGGTGCGCTTACATGTCGGTCATCAACACTC
>NW_021227479.1:0-3273 GCF_002162155.2 Triticum dicoccoides | reverse complement strand
AACTATGACGAATGTAGAAAATGGGATCTCAACAATCTTTGACACGATGGCTTAGGTAGAGGGAGCGGCCCTAGAGGCTAGAGAGCTCTGCGTGGTGATAGGCTTTGGGAGAGGAGTGAGGCCCTTGAGCGGAGATGGTCGGGGATGGGAAGAGGCAATCTATGCGTAAGTTAGGGAGAGGTTCTTTTATATAGTGGAGGCAACAAACATGCTGACCGAGGCTGGTCCAGGAGCATGCGGTGCATAGGAGGAGGCCAGGTGGCATGTGGTGGGGTGGATGACTCACATGGGCTAGGGGTAGGGGCTAGGGATGTTAGGGGGAGCGACCGCATTAATGTAGATGAGACAATATGGGGTAGGTTGCTGTGATTGTCTCTCCTAGTCTCTACAACACTCAAGTGTTGGTGGTCCTAGGCATCAGGGGGAACCAAAGCAACACTGCAGCCGTTACCAAGGAACCGCCCAACCACCACAGACCCAGGTGCAAACGGCCCACTCCTGGAAGTGGAGCCCAATCCCTATGGTACTAGTGCAGTTTGAACAGGGGATGCACAATGGCCAAGGAGGAGTGGAAGTTGAGGAGGCTATGACCATGGTGTAGATTGTCGTAGGAGAGAATGAATCTGCCACCGGGGTGGCAATAGCTTTTTGGAAGACAAGTCCACCACAAGTAGTCATGAAATTCGATGCGAGGTAAGCCAATCCAGAATGTCAATGCACTGATGAGCAAGATGAGGTTGCGGTGGTCAAAGCAGGGGAAGGAAAAGGGCTAGAGCACACCCGGGACGTCAAATATAGATTGGCCAACGAGGGAGAGCAGATGTTCCCGGCGAACCCCTAGAAGGTAGGTGTCGACCGGGCCGGTGAGCATAAGTTGTTGGTCAAACGACTGGATGTGGACAACCAAGGAGGGCAGGAATGGGTGATGAAGCCAATGCGAGTGGACTGGGGGATGTGGTGACGGCCCGGGGAGCAAGGGGAGCGCTGAGAGAGTGCACATTGGGCGGTAGTGGAAGGGGGAGGTGTCGGGGACACAACACCTATTAGATCACAAGGATCCCTTCTACGATTGGAGGGGAGAGAGTTTCGCAAAGAGCAGGTCTAGTGATCAGCACGAGGGATTTCTAACTAGGTTCGGGCCGCTGAGGAGCGTAAAACCCTATTCCTGCTTTGGGTGTATATTGAGTGTTCTTGAGTTCTTAGACTAGCTGCTATGCATGCCCAGTCCAAAATTCCAAATCCTTCTCCAGTACGCTTCAGGCCACCTTTTATATGTCAAAGGGTCGCCATAGTGGCACACATGAGGTGTAAAGTAGCTACAGTGTACAAGCTTATCGTTGACGTTGTAGGACAAATGCATTTACTGTGCTGCTTACGTGCCCTCCAACTTTATAGGGGATGGTAACGGAAACCGTTCCGTCCATCGCTGCCTCACCCTGTCTTGACACGCGTCCAGGCTGACAAGGTATGCAGTGCCAGGCTGGCTGGCTAGCTACTATGCTGGCGCGGTGGCAGGGCCTTCACGAAGATCTGCATGCCACCATGCAGGTGCTTGCATAGTTGGCAGGCTGCTAGCTGGAACAACTGTGAGGTGGCAAAGCCTCGTCGGGTGCGGGCCTGGTTGTGGCCCCGCAATTGTCCCCGGCAAGGGTCTTGCCGGGGCCTCGTGGTCTTCGTTTCCGGGTTTCCACGTAGACCTGCAGGCCACCAGTCTTCACAAAGATCTGCATGCTACTACGCACGGGCCACCGAGTCTTGGTCTTGACGTTGTCGATGGTGCTAGAGCTCTCAGCCTCAAGGGCGGTGGCCTTGCTGGTGCTTTGCAGGCTGCCCTGGCAAGGCTCTTTCTGGGCCACGTAGGCCGCCCCGGCAAGGGTGTTGCCGGGGGAAGCCTAGCTTGTCTTCTGTTCTTTATTCATCGCTTCGAATGCTTGTCTTGGTAGTCTTGTATTTTGTCTTCTACTGCCCCGCCAAGCCTTGCCGAGGGTGTGGCTACGACTGCCCGTCCAGAAGTAAGGGGTACAGAAAAGCCCATACTTTTGTACACCGACAGGAGCCCCCGGGCCTAGGCTACACATAAGCGCAAAGCGTTGTTGTTCCAGGCCCAGAACAGTGCGCGGGCATGCGTGGCACAGATTAACCGTTGTAAAACTTCTCGCCAGTTGCGCTTCCCCACGATCCGCATTGAGTGCGTAACGTGGGGGTTGTGCGTGGAATGGTCGCAGCACGCGTACGACGCCCCACGTCGAACACTAAAGAGGCGGCCCGCGCCTTCCCCATAAAAAAGAGGAAGCCGCATGGGCACTGCTCATTTACCCTTGTTACCTTTCCCAATATAGGAACCGTCGTTCCCCTCTTCTTCCCCGAGCACAAACCAGAGCTCTCGCCTCCGCTTGCCACCACAATGCTTCCATTGCTCTTGGTCCCTTGCCCCCTCTCAGCCGCCATGGCTCCCAAGGCAAGCAAGGGCAAGGGAGTGGAGGTGCCAGAGAGCGAGCTGGTGAAGCTATAGAAGAAGCACGCCATCTTCACCTCGAGGATCGATGCACTCACGCTCGGGGACCGATTCAAGTGCCTGTGCGGGATAGAGACGTCGGGGCATCCCGCCACACACATCATCCCCGGTCCCTTCGCCAAGCCTGGTCCAGATAAATATCCTTTCTTCGTCGATCATTTCTACTACGGGCTCTGCCCCCTTTCTCAGATTTCTTCAATGATATCATGCACACCTATGGCTTCCACCTTCTGGATTTCACGCCGAATGTCGTGGCGTGCATGGTCCTCGTCACCCACCTTTGCGAGGGCTTTACCTGGGTACATCCCAACATGGCGCTCTTCCGCCATTACTTCGTCCCTCACATCCAGCCAGGGGATGCCATCTCTGGCTGCGTCACTTGGATCCCAAGGGCTTTGAGCAAGGGCACATACCCGGAGGGTTCCCAGAAGGAGAAGTGGGAAGAATGGCGGGGCCGGTGGTGCTGGATCGTGGAGAAGGAGCCGCAGTCATTCTGCCAGGTCCGTCGGAAGCCACCAGTCCGCGGCAAGGACTGGGGTGATTTCGATGCCAGCGAAGAGAAGCTCACGGCCACCACACCAGAATCCACCGCCTCACATCAGCCGGGCTCACGTCTGAGATGGTTGGGGACGACTTCATCCGTCGCCGCATCACTCCTCTGCACAATAAGGGAAGGCCGGCCTGGGACTTCAAGAATGCGGCAGACATCATGAGGCTTCGCCCCAGCCTGAATTACAACTTCATGTTAATGCAGCACG
>NW_021227478.1:0-408 GCF_002162155.2 Triticum dicoccoides | reverse complement strand
CATAGGCAGGCATGGACATAAAACCAAAGTCGAATATTGGTGCAAGTTCAGCGAAAGGTCAAAATAAATGATGTTATATTGAATACAAGTACTGAAAACGGCGGGTGTTTTTGCTTGCAATGGTTATGTTGCAAACTGCAATTTACTGTACCTATCTTTTCTTTGGCACACTGGGAAATGCACTAACCTTGGCAATCACAATGGCGTTGCTCTTGACGTGCTTCACACAGAGCCAGGCGAACTTGGCATCCGAGAGCTCACTGTCCGTCGGAGCTCTCTCAGAACCCGTCGTGAAGGTGATGTCTTCTGGGGTTAGATCGTCAGATTCTTGAGCTAGCCAACCACCACTGACCTGCCTGAGCGACAGCATGTTTTTCCCACTTCTCTTTGCCTCAAGGATCCTCAACG
>NW_021227477.1:0-701 GCF_002162155.2 Triticum dicoccoides | reverse complement strand
GCATCTTGGGCATACGACGTATCCTCTGGCGTGCCCATACAGGTAGAGCCGAGCGCACGGCTCGAGCCGATACGGCCGGCTCGCATCTACCCTCTCCCCGTCGTGCGAAAAAACCCACGACCGTCGTTGATCACGCGGCCCATTCCAACGTCGCCCCGTCCCGCCGATCGCCGCCCTTACCCGCCGATCGTCGCCTTTCCCCGTCGATCTAGCCGTGATCACGCTGCCAATTCCAACGTCTTCCCGTCCGGCCGATCGCCGCCTTTTCCCGCCGATCGTCGATCATTTTCCCCGTCTTCACCCGGGATCTAGACGGCGCGGACGTTGTTGGAGTCGCCCGCTGTACGTGATGTCTCCTCCGTACAAGTCGTCACGGTGACGTGGCCTACGTGGACGCCGTCGCCGCCCGCAACTCCGTGATCAACCTCTCCGGGAACGTTCTCGCCGTCCGCAGCCACGCCAGGCTGGCCGAAGTGCACGTGCACGCCATGTAAGCCGTCTAGTTTGTCAAAAAAATTGTATCTGTAAATAATTATGTGCAATCACTTGTTAGATATGAAGTTGTCATCTGTATGATCGTAGTACATTTAATTTGATTTTAAATTGATAGATCAATTCTTATTATAATATTGCAGTGTTGGTTGTGAGATTATTCAATGGATAAAGAAACTGCATTTACGGATCTGTTTTTGGACACGAGT
>NW_021227476.1:0-513 GCF_002162155.2 Triticum dicoccoides | reverse complement strand
AACTTTTTATCTTTCTTGAGGAGTTCAGTTAGAGGTTTAGCAACCTTGGAGAAATTCTCGACGAAGCGGCGACAATAGCTCGCTAGGCCAAGGAAGCTCCGAACTTGCTTGACCGTCTCAGGTGGAGTCCAATCAAGGACGGCTTGAACTCGCTCGGGATTGATAGCAATACCCTTACCAGAGATTAGATGGCCTAGATAGGTCACTTCTGGCAACCAAAATTCACACTTGGAGAATTTGGCATAAAGGCGATGCTCTCAAAGTTTCCTCAATACCAGCCTTAGATGTTCGGCATGTTCCTCTTCATTCTTGGAGTAGATGAGTATGTCATTGAGGTATACTTCGATGAATTTATCCAAATACCCCATGAAGACCGAGTTCATTAACCGAGAGAAGGTGGATGGGGCATTGGTTAGACCGAAGGACATAACGGTGTACTCGTATTGGCCATAGCGAGTAACAAAGACCGTTTTGGGAATGTCCCCATTTCTGATTTTGATTTGATGCTAGCCC
>NW_021227475.1:0-1390 GCF_002162155.2 Triticum dicoccoides | reverse complement strand
CATGCCCCCCTGTTTTTCGGTAAAGCTAGCGTGCCGAAAAATACTTGTACCAAGTTTGTTCTAAGGACGATGTCAACACTCCATCGGCCATTTATATGTTCTTAGGACGATAAGTATATATCGGCCATGTCTTGTGTGTACTTTCTGATGCAAACTTGGGTGAAACCTTCTCAGCTTCATTAACAATCCGGTGATAAAGTTCCATAGATATGTATCTCAATGTCATCCTCCGAACCATATTGTTCACCCTTTTGCTAGGAGTTTGTAGACAATCAACAATAAACTTTCTCCAATCCTTACTTTCGCTTGCATAAAAATTTCATTAGTGGCCGAAGTTCTGGACTTCGGTTCGGCCTTACCTATGTTGACAAGACTAAGCATCGGCTATCGAGAGAAATGCAATACAACATGATGGACATGGTAGTCGGATGCTTGCTATGCCAACTCTCTCCAATTGTCATGTCTAAATATATGAACAATTTTAATGCAACCCAAGGTAAATTCTTCATCTAGACATAACCCAAGATAAACTATAAGTGATTCGTCAAAACACATTGATAATCCTTGGATATTTGTTGCACTACTCATAACGAATCACCAAAAGCCTCAATATGTATAACACCTATAGCAAGTAAAAGAGTCAATCCGAATAACAATGCATATTCGGCCTTGATTAATCGTGCGTAAAAATATTCTAAGCGGCACGAGACTTCAAAAAATAGTACCATAAAGAAATATATAAACAACACCAACACTTTGGCCATTGCTATGAATTGAACCATCAAAACATAATCTCCATAGTACTAGAGAGACAAGGCTAATATTAATATTATGCATGACACTAATCCGATGTTCAGTAACAAAATCAACTATGATTTGGCCACTTATAGATCTCAAAGATGCATAAGCCAAATCATATCCAAACAAAGTATAAGCCCACCAACCAATTCTGTAGCTATGAATTGGTCTATGCAGCATATATTCAATGATATCGGTCATGATGTCTCAACTCCATTCAATCATAATATAGGCATACATATAAATTTTCATGAGCACGTACCTTGTCTCGCTCTCCAATCAAACTAAGGACAATATTAGAATACTACACCGGCCATGCATTAACATACTCTTAGGACGATAGATAAATATCATCGGCCATTACCATGTAAACTTCATTCAAAGCACATATAGCCGAAATAAACAAATGAAATGACAAATCAAGTATTTCGGCCTTTTGGATCAGCAACAAACTTGTAGCTAATCAAATGTATAGTGACTTGGTAATACCCTTTCATGACGTAAAAAATTATATTGCATCCATGGATTAAAATAAGCCCATTGAGGGTTACCAATCATACCTGATGACAAATTCCATGGCATAGGCGTTAAC
>NW_021227474.1:0-1550 GCF_002162155.2 Triticum dicoccoides | reverse complement strand
GACTTGTGGCGCACTTGCCGTCTTCTTGGGTCCCGCTGGCTGGTGGGACCCACTGCCCCAAGGCCGTACGGACAAGCCGTCGTGGGCGCAGGATTCGGTCCACCGGTGCTGATGGCAGGGCTGGCATGGCAACAGTGCCACGCCGCACGGAGATCTCCGTGAGTACGGCGTACTGTAGCCATGCCTGCCTCTGGAAAGGGGCGGGAGCAGGCTTCACTGTAGCCACTCCCCTGTCATGTCCCTCTTGATGAGGACAGTGTGTTGGTTGGAGTCGCGGGCCGACTCCCCAAGGCCGGCTTCTCGGGAAGCCGTCAATCAAGAGTCGGCTTATCCTGAAGTCGTTCCTGGGACTCGTCCGTGAGTGGCTAGTTGGTTGCCTTGTTGCCGACTTCTCAGAAGGCGGCTCTTCGTCCTAGGGTCTTGAGGGGCGCAGCCTACCCCAATGTCTTAAAAGGTTCTGGGACTCGGGTTAGCCTACTCGTGGCCCATTACTCCGACTGTAGTCCCCGAAGCTGATGAGGCGCCGCGGACGATCGGCCGAGGAGCCTCAGTAGTTTCTCTTTCCAGGTGCCCGAGACATGGATTTTGCTTGACTTCGGCCGGGCCGACTAGAAGGAGTCGGACTCGCCCAATTCTGACTTGCGCAATATTTCAAATGTCGCGGCGGGATCCAAGTAGCGTGCAGGCTAAGCTTCCTAGACGCCCGTTCTGGGCCTGTCACGTGGCAATACGCGGCCGGGCCAGTCTGCCAGCCTACGTGCGTGACGGGACAGGCCTGTAGGCGGGGCCCGCCACTACCACACCTCGGCGCTCGAGCGGATCTACTGTGGTCCAACCAGACGATTGGGATTCCCGTGAAGTTACTGCGTGCAGTAACTTCCGTTGTGGAAACGTGGGGGTCGTGGGCGCAGTAAATCCCACGACCGCCCCCTTGGCTTCGCAGCCCATGAGGCTATAAGTAGGGGGAGGAGGGGGGTGCGGCGGAGCACGCGCGCCCCTTCTCCACGTCACTCCTTGCTCTTCTTCTTCTTCTTCTTCTTCTTCTTCTTCTTCTTCCTCGCACCGCCGCGCGCCCAAGATTTGCCGAACATCGCGGCGATCCGCTCTCGATGACTTCTTCTTCTGCCGCCGCACCTCCCTCGGTGCATTCCGGCACCTGGGATGGCTCAGAAGTCCACGACGATCATATCGAGTTCCTCCTCAAGACTCATCGGCTTCCCGGCGAAGATTACGTGGGGGTACGCCTTTCCCCGAGGGGGGAGATCTCTCCGGCGCCGGAGGAGGGCGAGCGGGTTATCTTCCGCTCGCACTGCCTGCGCGGATTGGGGCTGCCGGCGAGCAGCTTCTTCCACTCCTTTCTGGAGTTCTACAGCCTCCAGCCGCACCACCTCACGCCCAATACGGTGGTGCTGCTGTCCACCTTCATGGCCTTGTGTGAAGGCTTCCTCGGAGTCCTCCCCACCCTCTTGCTCTGGGGGGAGTTCTTCTTCTCCAAGCTCGGCACCCAGGCTGCAGGCGTGTTGGCTCAGTGTGGCGCATTCATCGCCGTG
>NW_021227473.1:0-3007 GCF_002162155.2 Triticum dicoccoides | reverse complement strand
TCGTTGAAGTCCCGATTCTAAGCCGTAAAGCATGGCACACTGAACTATCGAGTAGTCATCAGCTTTGCTCTGCCAGACGTTCATAACATCTGGTGTTGCTCCAGCAGCAGGCCTGGCACCCAGCGGTGCTTCCAGGACATAATTCTTCTGTGCAGCAATGAGGATAATCCTCAAGTTACGGACCCAGTCCGTGTAATTGCTATCATCATCTTTCAACTCAAGGAACGCATTAAAATTCAATGGAACAACAGCACGAGCCATCTATCTACAATCAACATAAACAAGCAAGATACTATCAAGGACTAAGTTCATGATAAATTTAAGTTTAATTAATCATATTACTTAAGAACTCCCACTTAGATAGACATCCCTCTAATCTTCTAAGTGATCACGTGATCCAAATCAACTAAACCATAACCGATCATCACATGAAATGGATTAGTCTTCAATGGTGAACATCATTATGTTGATCATATCTACTATATGATTCACGCTCGACCTTTCGGTCTCCGTGTTCCGAGGCCATATCTGCATATGCTAGGCTCGTCAAGTATAACCCGAGTATTCTGCGTGTGCAAAACTGGCTTGCACTCGTTGTAGATGGACGTAGAGCTTATCACACCCGATCATCACGTGGTGTCTGGGCACGACGAACTTTGGCAACGGTGCATACTCAGGGAGAACACTTCTTGATAATTTAGTGAGAGATCATCTTATAATGCTACCGTCAATCTAAGCAAGATAAGATGCATAAAAGATAAACATCATATGCAATCAATATAAGTGATATGATATGGCCATCATCATCTTGTGCCTGTGATCTCCATCTCCGAAGCACCGTCATGATCACCATCGTCACCGGTGCGACACCTTGATCTCCATCGTAGCATCGTTGTCGTCTCGCCAATCTTATGCTTCCACGACTATCACTACCGCTTAGTAATAAAGTAAAGCATTACATCGCGATTGCATTGCATACAATAAAGCGACAACCATATGGCCCCTGCCAGTTGCCGATAACTCGGTTACAAAACATGATCATCTCATACAATAAAATTTAGCATCATGTCTTGGCCATATCACATCACAACATGCCCTGCAAAAACAAGTTAGACGTCCTCTACTTTGTTGTTGCAAGTTTTACGTGGCTGCTACGGGCTTAAGTAAGAACCAAACTCACCTACGCATCAAAACCACAACGATAGTTTGTCAAGTTGATGTCGTTTTAACCTTCGCAAGGACCGGGCGTAGCCACACTCGGTTCAACTAAAGTTGGAGAGACAGTCACCCGCAAGCCACCTATGTGCAAAGCACGTCGGGAGAACCGGTCTCGCGTAAGCGTACACGTAATGTCGCCCGGGTCGTCTCGTCCAACAATAGCGCCGAACCAAAGTATGACATGATGGTAGGCAGTATGACTTATATCGCCCACAACTCACTTGTGTTCTACTCGTGCATATAACATCAAACCATAAAACCTAGGCTCGGATGCCACTGTTGGGGAACGTAGTAATTTCAAAAAAATTCCTACGCACACGCAAGATCATGGTGATGCAAAGCAACGAGAGGGAAGAATATGAGCTACGTACCCTTGTAGATCGCAACGGAAGCGTTGACACAATGTAGAGGAAGTAGTCGTACGTCTTCTTCCCGATCCGACCGATCCAAGCACCGTTACTCCGGCACCTCCGAGTTCTTAGCACACGTACAACTCGATGACGCTCCCCGGGCTCCGATCCAGCAAAGCTTCGGGGATGAGTTCCGTCAGCACGACGGCGTGGTGACGATGATGATGTTCTACCGATGCAGGGCTTCGCCTAAGCACTACAACGATATGACCGAGGTGGAATATGGTGGCAGGGGGCACCGCACACGGCTAAGGAACGATCACGAGGATCAACTTGTGTGTCCTAGGGTGCCCCCTGCCCCCATATATAAAGGAGCAAGGGGGAGGCCGGACGGCCCTATGGGGCGCGCCAAGGGGAGGGGGAGTCCTCCTCCTAGTGGGAGTAGGACTCCCCTTTCCTAATCCAATTAGGAAACTTAAGGGGGAAGGAAAGACAGGGAGAGGGAGAGGGAAAGAGGGGCCGCGCCCCCCCTCCCTTGTCCAATTCGGACTCCCTATGCGGGGGGCGCCACCTCCTGGGCTGCTGCCCTTTCTCTCCCCTTAGGCCCAATAAGGCCCATTACTTCCCCGGGGGGTTCCGGTAACCCCTCCGGCACTCCGGTTTTATCCGAAATCACCCGGAACACTTTCGGTGTCCGAATATAGCCGTCCAATATATCAATCTTTATGTCTCGACCATTTCGAGACTCCTCGTCATGTCCGTGATCACATCCGGGACTCCGAACAAACTTCGGTACATCAAAATGCATAAAACTCATAACAACTGTCATCGTAACTTTAAGCGTGCGGACCCTACGGTTCGAGAACAATGTAGACATGACTGAGACACGTCTCCGGTCAATAACCAATAGCGGGACCTGGATGCCCATATTGGCTCCTACATATTCTACGAAGATCTTTATCGGTCAGACCCCATAACAACATATGTTGTTCCCTTTGTCATCGGTATGTTACTTGCCAGAGATTCGATCGTCGGTATCCAATACCTAGTTCAATCTTGTTACCGGCAAGTCTCTTTACTCGTTTCGTAATACATCATCTCACAACTAACATATTAGTTGTAATGCTTGCAAGGCTTATGTGATGTGCATTACCGAGAGGGCCCAGAGATACCTCTCCGACAATCGGAGTGACAAATCCTAATCTCGAAATACGCCAACCCAACATGCACCTTTGGAGACACCTGTAATGCTCCTTTATAATCACCCAGTTACGTTGTGACGTTTGGTAGCACCCAAAGTGTTCCTCCGGCAAACGGGAGTTGCATAATCTTATAGTCATAGGAACATGTATAAGTCATGAAGAAAGCAATAGCAACATACTAAACGATCGGGTGCTAAGCTAATGAATGGGTCATGTCAATCAGATCATTCAACTAAT
>NW_021227472.1:0-693 GCF_002162155.2 Triticum dicoccoides | reverse complement strand
TGTCCGGCTGAAACTATATAACCACAAGTATTGCATGAGTGTTAACAATTATAGGGCACTACGAGATAGTTGAGTATGTGAGCTTGCTGAAAAGCTCTATTATTGACTCTTTCTGATGTTACGATAAATTGCAATTGCTTCAATGACTGAGTTTATAGTTTGTTAGTTCCCAATGAAGTTTTTGAACCATACTTAACATTGTGAATTGCTTATTACTTGTACATAGGAAATCATATGACAAAATCCATATATGTTGCTGTTATTAGAATGATCATGATGCCCTCATGTCTGTATTTTATTTTTATCGACACCTCTATCTCTAAACATGTGGACATATTTTTCGATTTCGGCTTCCGCTTGAGGACAAGCGAGGTCTAAGCTTGGGGGAGTTGATACGTCCATTTTGCATCATATATCAATATTTATTGCATTATGGGCTGTTATTACACATTATATCTCAATACTTATGGCTATTCTCTCTTATTTTACTAGGTTTACCATGAAGAGGGGGGATGCCGGCAGCTGGAATTCTGGCTGGAAAAGGAGCAAACGTTGGAAACCTATTCTGCACAACTCTAAAAGACCTGAGACTCCACGAAACAACTTTTTGGATTTAATAAGAATTTATGGGCAAAAGAAATAGGCCAGGGGGCCCACACCCTGTCCAGGAGACAGGGGGGCGCCCCCCCCCCC
>NW_021227471.1:0-6129 GCF_002162155.2 Triticum dicoccoides | reverse complement strand
AGCCATCACCAGCGGCTGGACCAATGTGTAAGCAACCACGTTACCACTATATGGACCCACATGTAAGAAGCCACGTCAGCTTCTTCCATGCCAATATGCAATGTATATTTTTGTACAGGGGAGGAGCACATCAACTGCACGTTTGATCCATATATAGGTCTCGGGTGCTGACTGCACAAACCTGGTGCAACCACGATGATGGTTAACAAAAACAACATGCTAGGTAAGCAGGCTCGCTGGTATCACAGAAAGGAAATTCTGGACATCATAGGGAAGCAGTTTGTAGAGAGGGATATCACAAAATGTAGCTTCCTTGTCTCTGACTATTTGTAGTCCTGTACATAGAAAGCCACGAGCTGCATAGAAATGTACTCCCTCCATAAGAAATATAAGAGCGAGTATTTGTATTTGTTTACAGAGGGAGTATTCATTAAAGATTCCAACCTTTGATGAGGAAACACGGACGATTGAACGACGCGATCAACAAACATACCATGAACTAGAGCAAGAGTAGGCATAGGTAGGCATCCCCTAGCAGCATCCTCCCTGGTTTCCTGCTTAACTTGTTTTTTTTCTTTGAATTTTCACCTGGGGGAGAGGTTCCCTGCCTGAATTTTGTATTCAAAGAGTCAAAAGGCATCGAGAGTTTGACAGAGGAACATCCAGTACACAGAGAGGTTAGCAAGGCTCTGGTCTGAGTTTATTGAAATTCAACTCTATATATTCTTTGCCGGCAAGGCAAGTTTGGAAGGTCTAAACAAATGATTTGAAACATGTTGTTTTCTTCCATGATTCAAATAATCTGAAGAAAAAACATGCAATTATGATGAGAATAAACGAACAGGCGAACAGAGAAATCAGTCATCATGTAACACCTCATCATACTCTTCGCAGACAGAGAAATAAGGCCTCAATGAATTAACTTCGGATTTGACCATAGTTTTCTATTGAACATTTGTTCAAGTTTTTTTCTTTTAAGTTTAAACTGTAATAAATGAGTACATTCCGCAAATGCTATGTGGAATATGAAGGCAAATTACTAACAGTGCATCATTACTTGCCTGATTGACTACACAATTTCATACACATATAATTTACATTAATCACAACATATTTTTTTTAAAGAAGGAATGTCAACTCAACAACAGCTCACACAACATCAGAACTAATACATGAAACAAATTTCACCGAAAAGCATTAACAGGGCGCGGCGCGGGTATGGCTAGTTCATAATAAGAGGGATCAAAAGTTGTGTTAGCTAGCTTCACAGCCTTAAACGCATAAATGAATGTTGGACCCCCTGCATTCAGAACAAAGCCGCCATTTCGAAGTGCGAGGTATAAACTTCCATTTACACCAGTTGCAGTGTCACTGAAGTAGCCCATTCCTCCACTGAATGACAACACCATTCCTCGACTGAATGTCGGCATGTTTCACTGCTTGTTGGTAGGCAAGGTCAGTACCACCAAGGGAGATACCGTTCAGGGCAACGATTAGAGGTCCGATGTTCTCTAGCCGAATACAGAAATTAGGGGATTACAGTATGATGACAGGCTATTGATTAAATGGCATAATAGGTCAAAGAAGTGACGGGTCATTAAACATTCTCTGGAGATAAGCTGTGTGATTACTGTAGTGTCCCGAGTCCTGACCACCTCAGAGCTGCCAAATAGTATGGCTCTTACCTCTTATTTGATTGAAACATTGAAGCTATGAACCTGGAACACTGACCTTGTATCTATCCAATCCACCCATGGTGATGTAAAAATCTCTAGGGCATCCAAAAATAGTGAGAAGTTGTACGCATGTCTGTGTTGCTGCCTACCGCGAACAGCCACACCGAGGCAATTGCTATCACAACCTGATGATTGAAAGTTGTCTGTGCTCCCACAAAGGAGAAACAAGTATATATTTGAAACATATCAAGCAAAGTTTGTTTGGTGCCACAGAGGGGCACCAAGTACATTTTGCTAATCATTAAAAAATGAGCCAGTATGTGTCTGCAATCTGCATGCAACAGCAGATGCATACTAACTAGCCACCAACAAGGTGGCACTTATTCACGGTGGCCATGTTGAACTCACGGCGTATCGGCGCCGATCAGCCCCTTGGTTTTGGCCACCATGGTGCGCAGAGCTCCCCGCTCCTCTGTAACCAACCACACATATTGTTCCACCTTTGACAGTGCTTTCATCATCTCTTGTTCTGAATCCATCAGCTCTGTGTACCGTTCCACCTCGCACAGCGCTTCCATCATCCCGTGTTGCTTGAAGATGAATTTGTAGCCATCACAGGATTCCACGATTGATAATGTGAGCTGAACCAGCAGCCTTCTCATATCTGGAAATTCATCAGTGCCCGGTATTTTGTGGGCCTTTAGTTCACCCACCAATTTCTCAACAAATTCTGCAGCATATGCAGAAGAGTTCAGTACGGGGGTAATGCCTGCACTGCAGAGTTGTGAAGCTAGGCTGATGAGTGCCTTCATCTGCTCGCCTTCTGCATTCACTATTTTCCCCAGGACCTGCATATATATATGGTGCACCAAAAATGTCACGTTGCGTCTGATTACTCCATGGTTATTTATCAAATGGACGGCAATGAAGCACACTAATTAACGTATGGAAAACATGGATTTGTATCCAAACTCGAGTTTTGTGCACATTAATTAGCCATTAAGGGTAGCCCAAAATGGAAAGGCAAAAAAATGGTAATAAATGTTTTCTTAACTAGCAGGCCTTCTTTACAGTCCGTCACTCTTGTTCTAGTAATCTAAGTGCCTGCTAGCTATCACATTTTGGTATCGATGTCTTCTGGTTACACATTTCAGGTTACATAAGGCACAACTCTAAAAGGAACTAATTACTTGTAAGGAAATGATGATCATCGGAAATTTGGAATGTTGTGCATAGAAGAAAAACATTAATTAATTACAAAACTAAAAGGCAAAACATGTTACGTAAAGGAACTAAAAAATACTAGCAAATTCAAAGGACTCACCACTGTCTAGGTAGAAGACATGCAATTGTCTGAACCTAGATGGTTCAACACTAATGTAGTGTTAGGACGTCAGATTTGATTCTTGTTTAGTTATTTATTCAATGGCAATGAAACACATCAATTATCACACAAACAACATGCATGTGCAGAGGTTTCTAATTCCAAACTAAAATATTGTGTGGTGTGCATATCAATTAGCCAGTAGGAGTAATCCAAAAAAAAAGTTTGCTTAACTAGCAGTCCACCGCTCTCGTTCTGATCATCCAAGTATTTTGTAGCAATCAATTTGGTATTGGTACCATTATGATTAGACATTCCAATTTACATGAGGCATAACTTCGGAAGGCACTAGTTATTTGCAAGAAAATGATAAAACCATAAGAAATTCAGAATAACATTTTATTAAAAAAACTAAAAGAAAATCATGTCGTCTAACATGTAAAAAGGACTCATTAAAAAAACTACTCAAAAGTGCTAGCAAATTAAAAGGACTTACCACGGTCAAGGTAGAGGACAGGTCGACATCTGGACCTTGATGGCGCAGCACTAATTCCCTGGAGTTTTGGCACAACCTCTCAAGTAGACTTGCTGCCGGGTATATGTGCTGACCATGCTCAATCTTTTTAGCGAGATCCCCTATAAGGCCGTAATTTTTTTCGTCCAACATAGCAAACGAGTTGATAGGACACTCCGTTGCCAGTGCCACGAGTGCTTCCCCTGCCTCTGCTCGCAATGGGTTTTCATCATCCCCAAGAAACTCTTTCACCAGCTTGTTGATGATAACCTGGAACGTACCAATCTTCTGCCTTGTTTTCCTATCAGTGGAGATCCTAGCAATCTTGGCAATGATATTCATTGCCAACTTGGATTTTTCTAGGTAGCTGGGGCTTGCCTCCAGCTTCAAGATCTTGGTGAGGTTGGCAAACAGAAAAGGATTCTCATAAAGCTCTTGCCGTAGTGTTATGCCGATTACCCCCTTGATGCTTGCAAGCTTGGAAACTAATCTCAATGATGAATTGGTGATCTCTTCCTGCTGCGCTGCTGCTGTGCTAGGATTGCAGTTTATAAGGTCGATGATCTTTGGGAGGAGCTCCATTGCTTTGATGATTTCTGCGCAGTTATGGAGATCATGAGTAAGCCCTTCAAGGATTTGCAGTCCCCGTGCGAGCAGTGAGTCCTCATCATTTGAGTCCTCTTGTGGATTTGACCATAATTTCTTGATGTGTCGTGAGCATGTGCTTATCCTGTATATTAGATAGCGCCCTTCATGGTTATTTTGCGCTGCCTGGGTTGAGGAGGCTTGCATTGCTGGCCCGCTCCCTCCCTCAATATACAATGGCAAATAACTTGAACCCTTTCTTGTTTGTTGCCTATCAATAAGGTCCCTTCTGCTACCACTCACTGTTGGAGAACTTGCACCACTACTTAATTGTTGATCATCTGCATCACCACCATTGTCGTCCACAATCTGAGCTGAAATTTCTTGTGTCACCGGTTGATCCTGGACATCAAGAAGTGAAGATACCATCTGCATGGTTCCAGGAATTCCAGAGATCCGAATATACGGAGCAATATGTGTGGTGACCTTTGCAGCGAATAGCCTGATATCAGCATCTTCTTCGACTGTCCAGCCCAGCATACTAATCAACGTGCTCAATGCCTTGGTGGAGGTTGTGATTAAAGGAATGGGGTCTGTCTCAGAACGGGAGGCCCCCTTCCGTTGCTGCAAAAAAGAGTCCAAGATTCTGACGGCGGCACGCTTCTCGTCCAGTGAGGCATCAGGGTTCAAGCGGTCCACAGCAAAGGTGACAAGGCCCATCTTGTTTGTAGCATCGAACACACTTTCTTGCAAGAAGGCTTCATAGGCTTGTTCATAGTAGAGATCAACAGATTCCATCCCCGAGTTATCTACAAGTCCACAATGAAGGGCCACTGATCTCCGGAGCAAGAAGGAAAATGACTCTAATATGCAGGCAGCCAAGTATAGTACACCCTGGAACAACACCATTATGTTCAAGATCTTTGCGACTAGCTTAATATTTTCGTCACTAGTGTCATCAACTTCTGTCTCATTCATGGAAATCCAGATAATTGGGAGCATGATTCTTGCCAGCGCCATTGGAATTTGTAGGTTGCCAAGCACCGATGAAACAAGCATCACCATCATTGAGGTAGACTTAAACCAGGTCCAAATTGCATAAACTTCCGCAGCAATAAATGTGACACGCAATAGTTGTGCAGCCACTTTAACCTTTTTGAGGCCCAGACAATTATCTCCCGGCGATACAACCCACTCTAGAAGGTAGATGCCAAACCACAAAGGAATAAGTGAGTAATCGGGCCAGTCAAAGTTGCAAAATTTGTTTGTATAGCAGAGTGAAAACCCAACTATTAGGAGGGCAAGTCCTGGCCAAAGTTGCAACAATATGTCGCTTTCCTTCTTGCTGATGCATCCAATAAGTGTGTAAAACCCCATCTTGTGTATTATCACCAGTAGTACCAGTAAGCCAAATAAACGATAACCTGGGAATGGATCTAATATGATTTTGTCAATCATATAGGTGTTCTCAAGCAGACATAGGCAAAATGTCAGTATCGCTGCATTCGTATAATGCAGAGATCCGCAGCCTAGCTCCATTCTTTTAAACTTGATGCCTTCTGTAGTCTTGTATGAATATTGGTTAGCCGAACAGCTTTGTTGGCTAAACGCCCTGCATATATACCAAAATAAACATGCCAAGATGAACTATCAGTTTTGTAGATTTTGCGTATACACCCAATAAACATGCCAAGATGAGCAGTCCATACAAAATCTATCTTGAGCAGAACTGTCAGTTTTGTAGTGAACAACAATTACTCGTCAAACACACATATAATAGGAGTAAATAGCATAAAACAATCATAGTTGGGGCTTCCATTCCAAAAAAAAAACTACCATAATACATTTGGCAGATGAAAAACTACCACTTTTCGATATTTTTTTCTCAAATCGCACTGATGACACTTTGCTCAAACCTAAACACGATCATGACATGGATGGCCCATTCATCAGGGCCACTCGATACAAAATTCAATACCGTTTTGTTTGATCAATAAGTTGACCATTATGACAGTAGGGCCTACACGTCC
>NW_021227470.1:0-1340 GCF_002162155.2 Triticum dicoccoides | reverse complement strand
CCATAGCAGCCGTCTCCGGCCACCCCTCGCTCCCCCGACTAGCTCAGAAGCTCCGCCACAACCCCCTCTTCCTCCCCACCGCTCCACGGGCCTCCGGAAGCCCTGCATCGCCGCCACGTCGCCGTTCCCCTCTTCGGGCTCCGACCATCATCGTCGTCGAATTCGCCGTCTCCAGCGCGTCTCCGAGCCCGCTTCGACGCCCACTGCAACCGCGGTGAGCCCCCGAGTCGTTTCCCCCTTCTCCCCTGGTCTCTTTCGACCTCTAGGCCTTAGCCCCACCTTGGCCGAGAGCTCCACGCCGCCGGCGATGTCGCCGTCGTGGCCACGGTCACCGTAGCGCCCAACCGAGCACACTATCGTGCTCCACGCCTCACTAGGAGCACGCAGCACGCACCAACGTCTCCCCAAACACCCTGCAACGCCGACTCCGACCGCACCCGAACTCCGGCCGCCGCTCACGAGCTCGCCGTCGACGGTACCGGCCACCCCAGGCTCGGCCACCACCACCGTTCGACGCGCGGGAGCAAGAGCTCTCCAACGAGCCCAAGAACGGCCTCGCCCGTGCCCTGTAGCGCGATCCCGCATCGCGCCGCCGTCTCGGGCCTCGCCGGCGTCACGTCGCCGGTGGGTTTGACCCACTTTGACCACGGCAGGAACCCTCCTGAGTCCTTGACAGGTGGGCCCAGCCCTGTAGCTAATTAGGATTAGCGCTAACCACTGTTAGTTAACCCCCTGACACTGACTAGTGGGCCCCAGCGCCACTAATTAGTAATTAGGATTAATTTAACCCTGTTTAACCCCCCTGTCACTGACGTGTGGGCCCCACACGTCAGGTTTGACCTCAGCCAGCCGCAGTTGACCACTGACGTCATGATGACGTCATGCTGGCGCAATAATTATATTTCTGGATTTAAATTAAATCAGGAAATTCCAGAATATTATTTAAACTTCAAAAATTCATAACTTTTATTCTGTAACTCCAAATTGGACAAATTATATATGAAAAATGATCAGAAAAATCCAATCTATCCATCTGTACTATTTTCATGCATGATCAAACAAGTTAAAGTGATGTTTTAAGCAGAACAAGGAAAAGCACTTTAAAAGGCCATGTTTGAGTTTGAAATTTGAATCTTTGATTCAAATTTGTTCAAACCCTTCTGGTTTTAGTTGCATTAGCCCAACACACTCATATTGCTATGTTTCATGCATGCATCATATTGTTGCACATTGTTTGGTGATGGTTGTGTATCGGTGTCCTTTGCGACAGGTTCTGCCTCCGAGGAGTACCGTGATTACCCTAACGAAGAACCGTATCAGTGCATCGAACCATCAGGCAA
>NW_021227469.1:0-553 GCF_002162155.2 Triticum dicoccoides | reverse complement strand
TAAGCATACACGCAATGTCTGTCCGGGCCGCTTCATCTCACAATACCGCGGAATCAAAGTATGACATGCTGGTAAGCAGTATGACTATTATCGCCCACAACTCATTGTGTTCTTCTTGTGCGTATCATCTACGCATAGACCTGGCTCTGATAACACTGTTGGGGAACATAGTATTTCAAAATTTTCCTACGATCACGCAGGATCTATATCGGAGAAGCATAGCAATGAGCGGGGAGAGTGTGTCCACGTACCCTCGTAGACCGAAAGTGGAACCATTTAGTAACACGGTTGATGTAGTAGAACGTCTTCGCGATCCAACCGATCCAAGCACCGAACGTATGGCACCTCCGCGTTCAGCACACGTTCAGCTCGATGACGTCCCACGAACTCTAGATCCAGTTGAGGTCGCGGGAGTGTTCCGTCAGCATGACGGCGTGGTGACGGTGATGATGAACTTACCGGTGCAGGGCTTCGCCTAAGCACTACGACGATATGACCGAGGTGTGTAACTGTGGAGGGGGGCAACGCACACGGCTAAGAAATCTACTTGTGT
>NW_021227468.1:0-996 GCF_002162155.2 Triticum dicoccoides | reverse complement strand
GTCATGCCTGCTACTGCTTAGAGTTGAGTCAGGTCTGATTCATCGGGGATGAATCAGAGGCGTGTGAACATGTCTTACTATGGGTGAACTAAGTGTGTGAACACGATTTGGTAAAGGTAGCGGTGAGAGGCCATGTAGGAGTACATGGTGGGTTGTCTCATTGCAGCCGTCCTCAGGAACTGAGTTCTGTGTTGGTGATCCATGACCAGCTACTACCACACATTGGAATGCTTAAGTGCCCCTCTCGACTTATTAATCAACTTGATCTCTGTCCAGGAGTTGCAACTAGTTTCTGGTGTTTGTAGGCAGTGTTAGTAGTCTACCAAGTGGCACCCGGTACAGGTGGGCTTGGGACAGACTAGGCACAGTGGCACGGTGTACCAAGTGGCACCCGGTTGGTGGGCTTGGGAACCCTGCTCACATTGTTTGGGGCCGTGAGCGACACCCCGGCCGGATCTCCTTGCGGATGGAACCCGAATAAGCGATAAACCTGGACTAGAGACTTGTTCGGTTAGTCAGGTCGTGGCCGACTCCCTCGCCCGGCTTCCGCTTGAAGGTTGCCGAGGTACATGACGTGTACAGGGCGGTAAGTGGCGAGAGCGTGTGTGAAGAAGTACACCCCTGCAGGGTTAACATCATCTATTCGAATAGCCGGATTCCTCGGATATGGAAACTTGGACCCCTTGCATAGTTCATAGACAAGTGAAAGTGGATACTCTAAAATACGCAAGATAAGCGTGAGTGCTATGGATGGCGTTCTCGTAGGGAGACGGGAGCGGATCCATAGTGGTGTATTGATATGGTGGATATGTGGACTCGTGTGCGCCACCTCAAAAGAGTCGCTTGCAGTCGTAGTTAGAATAGCCACCGAGTCAAAGCTGGCTTGCTGCAGTTAAACCCCACCACCCCTTTGTTGATAATGATGCATATGTAGTTAGTTCTGATGTAAGTCTTGCTGGGTACATTTGTACTCACGTTTGCCTATTTTATGTTTTT
>NW_021227467.1:0-843 GCF_002162155.2 Triticum dicoccoides | reverse complement strand
GGGTGAAAACTTCTCAGCTTCTATAACAATCCGGTGATAAGGTTCCATAGATCAAACCATCCTCCGAACCATATTGTTCACCCTTTCGCTAGGATTTTGCAGATCATCAAGAATGAACTTCCTTCAATCCTTACTTCACCTGCATAAAAGTTTCATTAGTGGCCGAAGCGGTGGGCTTCGATTCAGCCTTACCTTTGTTGACAAGACCTAGCATCGGCTATTGATAGAAATGCAATACACCATGGTTAACATAGTAGCCGGACGCTTGCTGTGCCAACTCTTTCGAATGGTCATGCCTAGATACATGAACAATTTCAAAGCAACCCAAGGTAAATCTTGCATCTAGACATACCAAAAGATAAACTATAAGTGATCCGTCAAAACATTGATAACCCTTGGATATTTGTTGCACTACTAATAATGAATCACCGGAAGCCTCAATATGTATAGCACCTATATCAAGACAAAGCTCCAATCCGAATAACAATGCATATTCGGCTTTAATGATTGTGCAAAAATATTATAAGCGGCCTGAGGCTTCACAAAATAGCTCCATATGAAGATAAATAAGCAACACCAACACCTTGGCCATTGCCACAAATTTACTATCGAAAATAATCTCCATAGTACTAGAGAGACAAGGGCAATATCAATGAACATGTACCTCATTTTGGCCTCTAATTGAACTAAGGACGATGTTAGGATACTACATCAGCCATGCTTTGACATATTCTTAGGGCGATAGATAAATACCGGCCATCAACATAATGCCCATGTAGAATTCATTCACCAAATCATGTATAGCCAAAATAAACAAATGAAATAGCAATCAAATATTTCGGC
>NW_021227466.1:0-1409 GCF_002162155.2 Triticum dicoccoides | reverse complement strand
GAAACAGTGCTCAATCGAAAACACGACGTCGTGAGTTGCTATAAACGAGAAAATCTGGAATTCAATGTACGACTATGAGTAGCATGAGAGCCACTAGGACATCTTCGGGAGCTGACAGTGCCTTCTTTCCACCTGAATATTGTTTTCCACCTGCCAGTACCTCCGAGAGCGGGGAGGATAAAAAGACACAGGAGGGGAGCACGACAAGGCATTAAAGAAATGAACCGTTGCTCCTTCCTACTCCCCAGCCCCGTCTCCTTCCACAGCCGGTTATTCTCCCCAAGCAACCATTGTATCCTCTGCTCTCGTCCAGCCATCGCCGCGGCAATGGTTTGTGACAATCTGATCTTCTTCAGCTACCTTTCCTCCTTTCCCTTTTCCCTGAATCACCAGTGTTACAAGCAACATGTTCAGTTCAGGTGGCATGTCGCAAGCCAGGCACATACATATTCCTCCAAGAAAAAGCCCCCTCCGCTGCCGCTGCCGCTGTGTTCTCTCCTCATCATCCTCATTGAGGATGCGCCCCTCGCTGGACGCAACACACCATGGCGCTCAGCTCAGTCGCCACCCTGTGCATAACAGTAACCGGCTCAGCCTTGAAACTCACAAAAAATGGAAGCAGATCATTTAGCAGCTAGGTACCGCTGTAAGTATATATTAGTTTACAGAGGGAGCAGTATGCTTCATTTTCCCATCAGAAGCCAACCGAACCATGGAGGACGTCCACTTGGCTGGAAGACCAACCCATGCATATGAATGTTGGCGACATAAAGGAGATTGTTCTCTAGGCACAACTTCACTAATTAAATAATTAATCATGATGACTTCAGATAGTTACTATGGATGTAACTCCACCGGTGATTGCATTGCAAACCATGCAACAACAAATAGGGCATGAGCCACTAGTAAAAAGATCGAATATCCAGAGTGTGCATCAACCACAAACAATGAAATCGGAATCAGAGGACCATAACACTCTGGAAGCTAGAGAGAGAAGATCAGTCCTCCACCAAAATCTCACCCTGAATTCCTCCGCATCTTTTTCTTTTCCAGATCTGCACACACCAAGTTTAGCGAAATGTTGGACAGATAGATTTCAGAAATAAGAATGATACAATCAGGTGAAACATAAATGGTTTCATTGCAGGCCTTCAACACATTAGACACCATCGTCAACACCAGTTGGCAGTAGTTGTGATATAATCATTCACGCACATCACCAAAATCAAAACACAAATAACAGAATTATCAGTAAAAGGGTCCAAAGGGAAGCTACTGGACAAGCAATCTTTGCAAAACAAATAAAAGAATCTCTCACACATGTCTACGATTTGTTAGCCAAAGATAATCTACTTCGAGAAAACAGTACACTACATAAACAGCTATATCAATCAGCCATCATCTAAAAA
>NW_021227465.1:0-1150 GCF_002162155.2 Triticum dicoccoides | reverse complement strand
GTCCGGACTATCCAGACGGTTAAATTTTGTGGAGCTTGCTTAATGTCCTAACATGCTCGGATGTATGAGGAATAAGATTTTCCTATCATACACCCATTTGTAGTCTATATCATACTGCAAAATTCCATGAACATTTGGTCCACAATATTTTTTTTGTTATATGGTTCTTGCCGAAGCGTGGATGTAGGTGGATGTGGGCGCTGTGGCCGCCACCAAGGATGTAGGGGTCGCGCCCCAAGCTGCAAGTACGTGGTAGGTGCGTCAAAACTGACGAGCACACGGGAGACGCATTGCAGCATGAGTGTTTTTCATAATTTATTTAGGTATGTGAAGTCTTTTTAATGTTCACATATATGCTGAAATTTTGACATTGAAGAACCAGCGATGGAGTTGTATGTAATTTCTTGCGAGAGCTATACCATTCTTTTTAGTACTAACTAATTCCCATGAGTGCCAATGGTGAAATTTTCAGGCCTATGGACTGGATGATATTTTCATTGCTGGCAATCTTCATCAACCTATCTACGAGGACATTGATATACTAATTGTTGCACAAGTGTTCTCAGCACCGGCTAGCAAGAAGAGAGTATGATTGTTCAATGCGCACTGTTGTAAGCTTGTTTCACGAGGAGCTTCTCAGAGTTGTACATGTAGGGTGTGGATAATATAAATAAAATCTATTTGTTCATTCTTCTACTGTACCTCCGATTCGTCCCCCACAGTTCAGTAGAGTACAGTTATGTGCTAAAGTATTAGGAAGTCATCATCTTCTAAAACATATTGTTACCTACTCAACCCAGTAAGCAAATAAAGAGTGTGGTGAACTTAACACCTTTCTATCTTTATTTGTTGTTTCTCTTATTCATAGCGTCTTTTCCCCATTTATAAATCTAACGGTGGTGAACTTAGACTTTGTGTAAGGAGAGCCATTCTGTTTTCTTAAACTTAACAACTCTCTATATCCTTATTTATCCAGAAAGCTTTCAGACGATACTCACACCATCTGACTCTTTGAAACATATAAATGTTTTTTCAGATCTATTACAATCCAAGATTTGTTAATTAATCATATTATTTATACTCATAAGTAGTATAAAGTTACCCCGAAATTGTTAATATGATTTTGGATTATATA
This sequence comes from Triticum dicoccoides, assembly GCF_002162155.2. NCBI lineage: Eukaryota > Viridiplantae > Streptophyta > Magnoliopsida > Poales > Poaceae > Triticum > Triticum dicoccoides. Next base: position 15 of record NW_021227465.1, on the reverse strand, counting down.
TTATGATGCTGAAAA
>NW_021227464.1:0-493 GCF_002162155.2 Triticum dicoccoides | reverse complement strand
GGTACGCAAGACCCCTCCCGATGAACAGGATCCCTTTTCGAACGTGGCCGGTAGAACACAAGGCCGTTTCCTCCGTTCTGCGGTATGCCAGGCCTCGTTTCCATCGCATGTTCCGTCCAAGCCCTCCCGATGAACACGACCACGCATTCCGTTGCCCCCCGATGAAGACGACGCATTCCGTTGCGTCCCCATGAACACGGGGACGACGCTGTTTCTCCGTTCCGACCCAGCCAATGTACACGAGCCCTGGCCGTACGTATATATGCGCGAGTAGGCGTTCGAGACCCCCCTGTATGTACACATACGTGGCCGTATTTTCTTTCTTGCACCCTCGCCGCTGTACGTACGTGTACATGCTACGTGCGCGCCTCTACTACGACACGTGCGTGCCTCTAATACGACACATGCGCATCTCTACATCCACCAGTACATATGTACGTACACGTTCGCGACCAGAATGACAACGCTACGTACGCTTTGACCAGGTGGGTCC
>NW_021227463.1:3820-7640 GCF_002162155.2 Triticum dicoccoides | reverse complement strand
ATGGAATAGTGAAGCATCAGATACACTAATATTTTTTTTACAAATATGCCTGTCGACAAAAAAGAGGTTCCTGATATCTTTACTTGGTTAGGATTTGCTGACCAAAAAGAAAGGATGGCCACAAGTGTATATCATATATTGATTTATATAATAATTAGTTCCACGTCAGCAAAGGAGCTCTGCAGTAGGTACTGGATAATCAAGTTGAAGTTCAACATATAGTTCAGAACCTTCACATTCTCACTGTTTCTGTCATATCATATCTCTACGCAGCGTGTGGTCATAATTTAGATCATTGATCTGATGTTGCTCATCTTTCAAGTAGAAAGTTTGTGCTATAGCCTATACTTAATCATGGACGGATTTTTCCAAGAGGAGTCTGTTCTTTGTTATAGTTCTTTATCAAGTTCGAACATATAACTCACTCAGTCTTGCCTATTTCCAGTTACAATACTCATGTCAAACTAGGACCAGCTCCTGATTTTTTTAGTTATCATAGTATTTACTACTTGAAGAAAGAATTAGTATTTATTACTAGAAGAATGACTTTACCTCAACTGGATATATACGTGACATGTGTATAAGATGTGCGAGAAACATCGCTGCACAAAGTGTCGAAGTCTAGGTTGCACCATTTACATTCTATTGTTATATCAACTGACCTCACTCTTTCAATATGCTTGGCTGACAGTATAGCTGTAGGATAAATTCTCCTTACTAAAAATACACTTCCTTTGTGTTAAAATTGTATGTAGGTCATTTAGTGAATGTCTGGAAAGTACACAAATGGTTTATGATTTGTATTCAAATATTTTTTTTGATTTTCTTATAAGAAAATCCCTTGAACCCTAAGATGCACTTTTATCAATGGAGGAAGGCCCATGCAATATCTTTCATGAAACGTAAGAAGGAGCTACACTTTAATGTACAAGTGCCATATAAGAAGTAAAGGAGCATTGATGTTGAGAATGATGTTCTGGCTCTCCGGAGCGTGCGCTCGCGTGTGAATAGTAAACAACAAAATATAGTAAATGTTTTCAAAAAATTCTGAATTTTTTTGTAGAAGTTTGTGTTAGTGTCGCAAGCATTCTTGAAAACTTTCATGTGAAACAGAGCAGCGGCATTTCGCGTGGTGAAAAAAACAAATTTAGGGTGACATTTTGGGGTAACATTTGGTGTTTATTTTGATTTACTTCACAGGACCAAAATGTTTAATCTTTTTGCCTACAAATTTGCATGTAGCATTTGGACGTGAGAAAGAACACATATAATTATTTTGACATTTCAAAATATTTTCGCACGTAGGAGCGCGCTCTCCCGGGAGCACCAACGGATTTCCGTGCTACCGTAGACAACTGGTCCAAGAGGAGTTGTTTATGGCAAAGCAAGTCTGTGAGTCAGGAGAAATATATGTCCCTCGAACAAAACATTCCATGTCATGAAGGAGGCATCCCGATCCGCGGATAGAGCATAGAATGAGTACCAAATTAATCATGAAAATTTATTGACATGGGAAAAACAAACCCTAATGTTAATGATCTATAACAAACATAAAGTATATATTTTTGAAAATCTGCTTGCGCACATGAATTAAAGATGTATCTCGCACACGTGATATTCTATTTACCATAATTTTGCGCTGACTATAGAAATATATTATTTCCAGCTGCATAACTAAATAAGTTTGTCTATGTAAAAATAAATTTTATTCCAAGAACTTACAACAAATCAAATAATATATTCTCAAAATTTAGCTTCATAAAATCCTAGCCCGCGCATCGAGTGGGCCACTTTGCTAGTGGAATAAATTTTGACCCAAAATTTAAATGCCACAAACTACACACCGAGGGGAATATACTAGAAAATCCCACAAAAATTAGAAACACCCAACCATTTATTTAGAATACTAAACATTTATAGCCATTAGATGTGTTTTAAGTGAAAATAATTACCCACCATTGCCATTATGAGGGAAAACGTTTTGCCATGATGACATGAATAGGAATTTGCTAAAAAAACATGGATGACGTGGGTGCATAGGACTTTCCAACAAAAATAAACCTAAGCTACATGTATCACGTGGGCGGTGGAAAAAAATATCCCTACCTAAGCTACATGTATTACACGGGCTGAGAAAAAGAAATATCCCTTTAATATTCCATCTACTGTACATGATGACATGCATAGGACTTTCCTAAACAAAAATGCATGCCGTGGGTGCACAAGACTTCCCTCCAAAAATAAAGCTAAGCTACATGTATCACGTGGGCTGAGGAAAAAAAATATCCCTTTGATATTCCATCTACCGTAACTTCTCCAGTTCCTCCTCACGATGACCCTGTCGCTGCCGCCGCCGCCACCGCTCAGCCGTGGCCCTCAACGTGCCTACGCTAGGATCTTTATTAGCTTCATCCATGGCTGGTGATGAAACATCTAAGAGCTGCACTTTCGTGCAACAACCTCCGTGTCGCTCTCCTTCAATAGTCTGTACTATGGCATGCAGATCAGGGTAAACGAGGTTGCAATCTCAGCAGGTGCATGCACTCATGGATGGAGCTATGTACATATTTGATGGTATTTGTATTTGTTGGATGACTTGCCTTACTGTTTCTTGTGTGTAGAAGCATGTGATATATTGAGGGAAACGGATGCAATTGATTGGTGAACTGGGACACAGTCCACCGGCTAATGAACCTGGAAGCTTAGAATCTCTATTCAGAATTAGAGATGTGCGCGCTCAAAAATTTAGATGGCTTTGTGTCCAACAAACAGATTTAATGAGGTTTCCAAAGAATATCTTCTTAGTGTATTTCAGCACTCCGGCTTCTGTGTCGATTGGTAACGGAGACAACTTTCTATTATGGCAGGATTATTCAATTAATGAGTTGTCTATGCCTAATATGGTACTGGTACGTGGCAAGTACTCCCTCCGTTCGGGATTACTTGTCTCGGAAATGGATGTATGTAGAACTAAAATATATCTAGATACATCCATTTCTGCGACAAGTAATCCCGAACGGAGGGAGTATGTTATAAATGCTCCATCTATTTCTGCACAATATATACAACTTAAAATCTCTTCTCAGCATCGGCAAATGCAAAACAAGGTCGAGGAAGGATACATAGTTGGCCGGCATTGTGTGCAACTACATGACTAAGACCATGGTAACCGTCACATGTAGTGCATGGCTCCGAGATTTTCTTTTTATAACATGTTTATACCTGCAGGTTGATGCTCAGTTAACACAAGCTTTTCATTTTTCTACAGAAACGAAGGCAAGTTGATGTCGTTCTTTTCGTGGGCTGCATGTTCCTCTCTCCGGACATTAATACTGCAGTAGTTGAACCAAACGTTGAGACAGTGAGAACATTCCTGCTATTTCGTTTGAGTATCTGTAGATACTACATGCATTATATATAATTGTAAACCATCCTAGCTTCCTCAGTTAGCAAAAATAGACACGTCTATGTAAGAAGTTTGGGATATGTCCTAGCTCTGTCCGGTTCATTATATGATTTAACACGAGCTCTACCATGTTGACATAATTCAAGTCATTAGTGTTCGAGTTAGAATACTACAGTTAGGATTAATTTCATATGCATAGGCATATACATTCTCTTCACATCGACGAGTGGATTTATCCCATTAAAAATTTGTGAGATGTGTAATGGTTACCGTACAAGATCCGTCTTAACTTCAGTTCTTTAGTAGATGAAGCACAAGATCCACACCGAGATGAACATTTTGATGGAATAGTGAAGCATCAGATACACTAATATTTTTTTTACAAATATGCCTGTCGACAAAAAAGAGGTTCCT
>NW_021227463.1:1482-2251 GCF_002162155.2 Triticum dicoccoides | reverse complement strand
AAAAACAAACCCTAATGTTAATGATCTATAACAAACATAAAGTATATATTTTTGAAAATCTGCTTGCGCACATGAATTAAAGATGTATCTCGCACACGTGATATTCTATTTACCATAATTTTGCGCTGACTATAGAACTATATTATTTCCAGCTGCATAACTAAATAAGTTTGTCTATGTAAACATAAATTTTATTCCAAGAACTTACAACAAATCAAATAATATATTCTCAAAATTTAGCTTCATAAAATCCTAGCCCGCGCATCGAGTGGGCCACTTTGCTAGTGGAATAAATTTCGACCCAAAATTTAAATGCCACAAACTACACACCGAGGGGAATATACTAGAAAATCCCACAAAAATTAGAAACACCCAACCATTTATTTAGAAGACTAAACATTTATAGCCATTAGATGTGTTTTAAGTGAAAATAATTACCCACCATTGCCATTATGAGGGAAAACGTTTTGCCATGATGACATGAATAGGAATTTGCTAAAAAATCATGGATGACGTGGGTGCATAGGACTTTCCAACAAAAATAAACCTAAGCTACATGTATCACGTGGGCTGTGGAAAAAAATATCCCTACCTAAGCTACATGTATTACACAGGCTGAGAAAAAGAAATATCCCTTTAATATTCCATCTACTGTACATGATGACATGCATAGGACTTTCCTAAACAAAAATGCATGCCGTGGGTGCACAGGACTTCCCTCCAAAAATAAAGCTAAGCTACATGTATCACGTGGGCTGAGGAAAAAAAA
>NW_021227463.1:0-1472 GCF_002162155.2 Triticum dicoccoides | reverse complement strand
AAAAAAAATATCCCTTTGATATTCCATCTACCGTAACTTCTCCAGTTCCTCCTCACGATGACCCTGTCGCTGCTGCCGCCGCCACCGCTCAGCCGTGGCCCTCAACTTGCCTATGCTAGGATCTTTATTAGCTTCATCCATGGCTGGTGATGAAACATCTAAGAGCTGCACTTCCGTACAACAACCTCCGTGTCGCTCTCCTTCAATAGTCTGTACTATGGCATGCAGATCAGGGTAAACGAGGTTGCAATCTCAGCAGGTGCATGCACTCATGGATGGAGCTATGTACATATTTGATGGTATTTGTATTTGTTGGATGACTTGCCTTACTGTTTCTTGTGTGTAGAAGCATGTGATATATTGAGGGAAACGGATGCAATTGATTGGTGAACTGGGACACAGTCCACCGGCTAATGAACCTGGAAGCTTAGAATCTCTATTCAGAATTAGAGATGTGTGCGCTCAAAAATTTAGATGGCTTTGTGTCCAACAAACAGATTTAATGAGGTTTCCAAAGAATATCTTCTTAGTGTATTTCAGCACTCCGGCTTCTGTGTCGATTGGTAACGGAGACAACTTTCTATTATGGCAGGATTATTCAATCAATGAGTTGTCTATGCCTAATATGGTACTGGTACGTGGCAAGTACTCCCTCCGTTCGGGATTACTTGTCTCGGAAATGGATGTATTTAGAACTAAAATATATCTAGATACATCCATTTCTGTGACAAGTAATCCCGAACGGAGGGAGTATGTTATAAATGCTCCATCTATTTCTGCACAATATATACAACTTAAAATCTCTTCTCAGCATCGGCAAATGCAAAACAAGGTCGAGGAAGGATACATAGTTGGCCGGCATTGTGTGCAACTACATGGCTAAGACTATGGTAACCGTCACATGTAGTGCATGGCTCGGAGATTTTCTTTTTATAACATGTTTATACCTGCAGGTTGATGCTCAGTTAACACAAGCTTTTCATTTTTCTACAGAAACGAAGGCAAGTTGATGTCGTTCTTTTAGTGGGCTGCATGTTCCTCTCTCCGGACATTAATACTGCAGTAGTTGAACCAAACATTGAGACAGCGAGACCATTCCTGCTATTTCGTTTGAGTATCTGTAGATACTACATGCATTATATATAATTGTAAACCATCTTAGCTTCCTTAGTTAGCAAAAATAGACACGTCTATGTAAGAAGTTTGGGATATGTCCTAGCTCTGTCCGGTTCATTATATGACTTAACACGAGCTCTACCATGTTGACATAATTCAAGTCATTAGTGTTCGAGGTAGAATACTATAGTTAGGATTAATTTCATATGCATAGGCATATACATTCTCTTCACATCGACGAGTGGATTTATCCCATTAAAAATTTGTGAGATGTGTAATGGTTAGCGTACAAGATCCGTCTTAACTTCAGTTCTTTAGTAGATGAAGCACAAGATCCACACCGAGATGAACATTTT
>NW_021227462.1:0-398 GCF_002162155.2 Triticum dicoccoides | reverse complement strand
GGCTTGGTAGACATATCCTTCAGATAGAAAACCTGTGCCACATCATTAGCTAGGACGAATGGTTCGTCTGCATACGCAAGATTGTTGAGATCCACTTTTGTCATTCCATACTGCGGGTCTTCCTTTACCCCGCCTCGTGTCATATTGACCCATTTGCACCGAAATAAAGGGACCTTCAAACCACGTCCATAGTCAAGTTCTCATATCTCCTCTATGTAACCATAATATGTTTCCTTTCCTGTCTTGGTTGTTGCATCAAAGCGGACACCACTGTTTTGGTTGGTGCTCTTCTTATCTTGGGCGATCGTGTAAAATGTATTACCATTTATCTCGTACCCTTTGAAATTCATTATATTCGAAGATGGTAACTGGGACAGCGAGTACATGTCATCTTCAAT
>NW_021227461.1:0-690 GCF_002162155.2 Triticum dicoccoides | reverse complement strand
AGGGATACGTCAACAGGAGGGAATCATTGAAGACAAAATGGTTATGGGTAGAGTCTTGGTGATCCGAGTATGCCACTGGAGAGATTGGAAGATTTTTGTTGAAATCCATATAATGATCATCGGAAATGGTGCATCGAGCTCAAACGGTGAGCAAAACACTATGCAATGCAAATCTGTCCATAACATCAACATGACATATTGCTCAAACGGTGAGCAAAACATTATGCAATGCAAATCTGTCCACAACAGGAATCCAGTGTGCTCAAAAAGGATATGCAACTATAGTATGCCTGGCATATTTCAAGATGTACATTGGTGCAAAAACATATGATGCATGTATTAATTAAAAATGAACTCACAAGTTGCAACATATTATTAAGAGCAAACTGGTATATTAATATGGCATCATTAGAGCAAGTTTAAGTTAAGCTATGGTAGTTTTGCATGGAAACAAAAGGTATGGCATGAATGTATTGGTAATGCATAACAAACAATGTTTAATGATCATGTTTAGAAAAAGTTATAGATTAGTGGGAAACATCATGGAAACACGACAGGTTTTAATTCTGTCAGTATCAGACTTTGCAGATTTCAACAAGTAGGAAACAACAATATTATCTGAGCATGTTAACAAGCTTGTGGCAGTCACCTCAGTGCATATATTGGCATTAACTAAACTCTATCGGTAAT
>NW_021227460.1:0-910 GCF_002162155.2 Triticum dicoccoides | reverse complement strand
GACTGACCCAATTTTGAAATTTAGTCTACTGTGATTTCACTAGTGTGGAATATAAAAGGGGAAAACCATAAGCATTGGGAGTATAGTGTTGAGCGTGCCATGGCGGATCTGAAGGTGCAAACCGGACAAAGGCAACTTCGCAACCAAGACAAGAAATCAGAGTAAAGCAGTGGCAATCTATTTTCTTGCTGCGATAAATAAGTTGAGCAGATACGAAAGAGTACCACCTATGGTGCGGCGCCGTGTACGCATCTGCTGAGAATTTGACGGTGCTGCGGTAGCGATGGCTATCGGCGGCATGGAAGCAGATCTAGGAAGGTAGACGGTGGCGGTGGGGCGCGGTGGGCGAGACGGTCGTAGGAGCGGCGCCGACAAGGTGGACGACGGTAGGGATGAAGCGATTGGACGGGATGCAAGGATCCCGGTCCGAAGGCGTGGATGAGAGAGGTCGATCTCTTGTAATGGACGGCGGCGTCGGGGTATCAGCTCCGGCATGGTGGAGGAGGACGGCGGTGGATGGGGTGGCGGACGGCGGCACACAAAGGATGGTGGGGTGGAGAGGGTGTTTTGGCGCCCACGGAGTACGAATGGGGAAAAGGGAGGTAGAGAGGAAGGGGGAACCATGTATTCAGGGCGCGCTTGTCTCAAATGCGAGGAAATTTACAAACTTAGCCCCCTTTTCAAATTTCTACTACATCACAGCAACATTAGTGGGTTGGGGATAGGACGGTAATCTCGCATACACCGAAATACACCGAATATTTGCCGAGGAGAGTTTGTTTTTGGCGCCCACCGTGTATGAATATGAATCGGGGAGGGAGTCGATTTCGGCTGAGGGCACACTGTGTTTTGGCGCCCACCGTGTATGTATCCGTGTGAGAGGCGGTTACGTCACGTTTGGGTGAAATTA
>NW_021227459.1:0-1223 GCF_002162155.2 Triticum dicoccoides | reverse complement strand
GGTCTCAACCTGCCCTGTCGCTCCGCCATAAAGATCCACACAGAGGGCCGTCGGGACAAAGGTCCTTTCAGCCCCCAATCCGTGAATCACTCGCGGGTACTCTTCGAGCTGACCCGACTTTAGTCACCATCTGTATAGTATGTATGTATGTATAGTATATACCCGTGATCACCTCCCAGGTGATCACGGCCCGATAGTATAGCAAGGCAGACTGACAAGAATGTAGGGCCAATGATGATAAACTAGCATCCTATACTAAGCATTTAGGATTGCAGGTAAGGTATCAACAGGGGTAGCAACAATGTCAGGCTATGCATCAGAATAGGATCAACGGAAAGCAGTAACATGCTACACTACTCTAATGCAAGCAGTATAGAGAGTAGAATAGGCGATATCTGGTGATCAAAGGGGGGGCTTGCCTGGTTGCTCTGGCAAGAGAGAGGGGTCGTCAACTCCGTAGTCGAACTGGGCAGCAGCAGCATCGATCTCGTAGTCTACCGGAGAGAAGAGGGGGAAGAAACAATGAATACCAAGTAAACAGATGCATATCGATGCATGACATGTCAAGAAGCGATGCTAGGCGTGCCCTAACGTGGTATAAGGTGGTACTGGTCAAGGGGGGAATCATCCGGGAAAGTATTCCCGGTGTTTCGTGTTTTCGGGCAGAGGAGCCGGAGGGGGAAAGTTGCGGGTTCGATAGGTTAGGGGGGTGTGGCGTACGAACGGACTGCGTATCCGGGTTCGTCTCGTCGTTCTGAGCAACTTTCATGTTGAAAATATTTTAATCCGAGTTACGGATTAAAAGATATGATTTTCTAAAGATTTTATTAATTTCTGGAATTTAATTAATTATTTATTTCTAACATTATCCAGAATAGTGTGTGCTGACGTCATCATGATGTCAGCATGACGTCAGCAGTCAACAGGGTGTTGACTGGGTCAAACTGACATGTGGGGTCCGCATGTCATAGACTGAACAGGCTAATCAGGTTTTAATTAAGTTAACTAGTGATTAGATTAATTTAACCAGAATTAATTAAGTTAATTAATTCTTTAATTAATTGATTAATTAATTAATTTTTATTATTTATTTATTATCTTCTTTTACATTTTCTGTTAAAACGTTCTATGCGCTGGGCCCCTCTGGTCAGTGGCACAGAGGCCCTAGCGGGTCGGGCCAACGGGCACCGCCCGAACGGGCGAGGGGAAAGCGGGCGACGGGC
>NW_021227458.1:0-547 GCF_002162155.2 Triticum dicoccoides | reverse complement strand
CGAAGGGAACGGTGGTAAGGATAGTCCACGGGATCCCAAAGCATCGTTGCTCTCAAGAGCTCGTTTCGTCAACTCTTGGGATTGAGAGGTTGACGAGTATACATGAGTACCTACACAAAACAAAAACAAAGGAAAAATTGTGTGTGCATGGTATATGTACACATCATCCATCATGATGCGCACGTGCACGTGTCGGTTAACACTAAATAGCCAATGCTCCAATAAATGAGATGCGTGATATAGAAACATGTCATCCATCATGAGAGGTTTGTTATTATGTATGGCATAATGGAGACTCAATGATGAGGACATGACTACCTTGGATATGACCAAAAATATTGCATATATGCATATTTCTCAGGTGATTTCTAGTGCAAACTATTCAATAATCTATTTATGTTATCCAGAACAAAAATACTTCACACACTTTTGTGTTTTGTCTAATTGCAGGTGTATGGGACATTTGTACAATTCACATATGAAGATAAGGAAGAAAGAGATGTTTATTTGCTGTCCAAAAAGTTCTCTCACGTCACTTTTGGCCCAA
>NW_021227457.1:0-1196 GCF_002162155.2 Triticum dicoccoides | reverse complement strand
GCCGGGCCAGTCGTCGTGGCCGCCGCCACGGCTTGCTGCTTCATGGCGTCGTCCGCCGCGGAGGACATGGCCGACATCGCGCCGTCCTTCCACCTGATCTGCAGTTCACTGGGTCTCCCCGAAGTCGCCGTGGAGGAGCACGCAGAGGAAGACCAGCGCCAACACGCAAAGGAGGAGCACGCTATGGCTAGCTACTGAGCTCGGGAAGGGGTTGCAGGAGCAGAGGAAGTGAAGATTAGGAGTGCGTGAGATGTGAGCACGAGTGGAGGCTTGGGTGGGTGGTGGTGCTCGGGGCCTCCTTTTATAGCGGCCGTGTCCGCAGCCGCCGTGCCAGCGATGTCTGCCCGCCGCATCGGGAGCGGCCATGGCCGACATCGCGTCGTCCTCGAGGGCGCGTCCTTCCACCAGTCTGCAGTTCCCCACAGGTCTCCTCGGCCCCGCGCCGCCCGCCTGCTGTTACTCGGACCCACCGTGCTCCAATGCCCCGGCCCCGTGCCGCCCTGCTGCTCCGCTCTGCTTAGAACGGGCGGCGGCGGCCTGCGTAGGTGGCCTCGTCGGCGAGCGGCGGCGGTGGCCTGCGCAGGTGGCCTCACCGGCGAGCGTGGCGGCGGCCTGTGCAGTGGCCTCGTCACCAAGCGTGTGCGGTCACTGACAAGGTTTTGGTTACCAGTCTAAATTTCAAGATTTCCCATGGTTACCACGTATTTCCGTGCCCCTCGGTAAATCGTCATACCGAGCAAAAAATACCATTTTTTTGAAATTTTTGAATTTAAACACTCGATTTAAGGTATGTAGGGTCTAATTAATGCAATGAAAGTTGGTTATGGCATGTTGGTAGCAACCTAGTTCCTGTTTTGAGAGGTCTCTGATTTGAATATTCGTTCATTTTGTTATTTGAATTCAAAATTCAACTATAAAATTCGCTCGAAATATTCTCGGTATTTGTCGGTATTTCTCGGTAACCGTGGTAACCACATTTATCAGTCCCCCTCGGTAAAATTACCTCATTCAGTAACCAAAACCTTGGTCACTGATGCGTAGGTCCAGGGCGGACACGAGCGAACGAGAGTCCGCGACGGGAGCGTCCGCTTTGTCCGTCGCGGATCCATTTATGGCTTAAATTTGGACTCAGTTTGGATCGGATCGTCCCGTTGGGCCAACTTTTTTGTCCGGATGACCCAAACGGATAAAATGAG
>NW_021227456.1:0-798 GCF_002162155.2 Triticum dicoccoides | reverse complement strand
TTGGATAAAGGTTATATACGCCCAAGTTCTTCGCCTTGGGGATCACCGGTACTGTTAGTGGAGAAGAAGGATGGATCGTTAAGGATGGTTGTTGATTATCGTGGATTGAATGCAGTAACAATCAAGAACAAGTACCCACTACCAATGATAAATGATCTGTTTGATCGTTTGCAAGGAGCTAAAGTGTTTTCCAAGATCGATTTGCGATCAGGGTACCATCAGCTGAAGATTCGAGAGCAGGACATACCTAAGACAACGTTCACCACAAGATATGGACTGTATGAGTACACCGTTATGTCATTTGGACTGACTAACGCACCGGCCTATTTCATGAACCTGATGAACAAAGTGTTTATGGAGTTTTTGGATAAGGTCGTCGTGGCGTTCATTGATGATATTTTGGTTTTCTCGAAGAATGAAGAGGAACATAAGGAACATTTGCGATTGGTTTTGGAGAAGCTAAGGGAACATCAGTTATATGCCAAGTTCAGCAAATGTGAGTTTTGGCTAAAGGAAGTTGGATTTCTTGGACACGTTATATCCGGAGAATGTATAGCAGTTGACCCCACAAAGGTTGAGACCATAAACAATTGGGAAGCACCAACGACAGTTGGAGAGATCCGGAGTTTTCTTGGACTCGCAGGATACTACCGGAGATTCATTGAGAATTTCTCAAGGATTGCAAAGCCTATGACGGAGTTGTTGAAAAAGGATACTAAGTTCATATGGACTGAGGACTGTGAGGCAAGTTTTCAGGAGTTGAAGAAAAGATTGGTTACCTCACCAGTGCTAATTTTG
>NW_021227455.1:0-876 GCF_002162155.2 Triticum dicoccoides | reverse complement strand
CATCCTGCATAGTGCATTCATCAATTCACCACAGATCAGTGTGCTGATCCCATAAATTTAACACCTGAGAAGCCGGATGCAGCCTGTCGTACCAGGGAAAAGACGCGCCGCATCAAGAACAGAGCCCATCTTGTGTTGTACCCGCTATAGCCTCTGACAACAACATCAGCCTGATACAGAAAAATTCACTGGATTGATTGGTACAGAGTACAGACACACCATGAATGAAGCAAGCAAGAAGAGAAAGGGGCCTGCGAGATTGGAAGAAGTTGAGCGGCAACAAGATGTCGCAAAGCAAGAACACGATAATCTGAGCAACCAAAATGTGAGGCCTCGAAGCCTTCCCGGTGCGGGGGTGGAAGAATAGAAACCGATCGACGACCAGGGATTATTCTTGTTCGACCTTGCGGGAGTAGGTGTCGGCGAGGGCGGCTCCCCAGCCGCCGGGGCGGAAGGACCACTCGGTGATGGAGTCGCCGAAGAGCACCAGCCGCGGCCGCAGCGCTTCCTGGGATCCCGCTTCCCCTAGCAACGGCAAAGTCAAAGCGGGAGGAGCTACGTGAGAGGGGTTGGGAACTTGGGATAGAATCGGCGGTGGGAGAAGAATGCAGCAGCTAGACCACCTGAAGTGCCGGCGAGGCGGCGGACGGGAGTCGCCGTCGTCGAGGGGCGGGATCCGGGCGTCGCCATCGAGGCTAGCCAGCGACTACTTGCAGTTGGAGGCGGTAGTATCGATGGGGTGGACCTTATAGTAATTGCGGGTAAATTAATCCGGCGATTCGACTCCAGGGAGGCGGAGAGGAAGCGCCACCGCGACGAATTCGGCCGGCGGTGTCCATCAAAGCTACTGCAGGTGCACTGTTGGATCGCGGTCGG
>NW_021227454.1:0-885 GCF_002162155.2 Triticum dicoccoides | reverse complement strand
AAAAACTATATAACTCAAAAGATATAAGTAAAGCACATAGAGTATTCTAATAATTTCCGAATCGTGTGTGTCTCTCTCAAAAAGGTGTGTGCAGCAAGGATGATTGTGGAAAACTAACAAATAAGCACTCAAATAATACAAGACACTCCAAGCAAAACACAAATCATGTGGTAAATAAAAATATAGCTCCAAGTAAAGTTACCGATAGAAGCAGACGAAAGAGGGGATGCCTTCCGGGGAATCCCCAAGATTTGGCTTTTAGGTGTCCTTAGATTATCTTGGTGGTGACATGGGAATCCCCAAGCTTAGGCTCTTGCCACTCCTTGTTCCATAGTCCATCAAATCTTTACGCAAAACTTGAAAACTTCACAACACAAAACTTAAAGTAGAAAATCTCGTGAGCTCCGTTAGCGAAAGAAAGCAAAACACCACTTCAAGGTACTGTAATGAACTTATACTTTATTTATATTGGTGTAAACCTACTGTATTCAAAGTTCTCTATGGTTTATAAACTATTTTACTAGCCATAGATTCATCAAAATAAGCAAACAACACACGAAAAACAGAATCTGTAAAAAACAGAACAGTCTGTAGTAATGTATAGCTAACGCAAGATATGGAACCCCAAAAATTCTAAAACAAATTTGTGGACGTGCGGAATTTATCTATTAATCATGCGCAAAAATAATTAACTAAATAGCACTTTCCAAATAAAAATGGAAGCAGTTCTCATGAACACTACAGTTTATTTTTTTTACAACAAGATTAACAAGACTTTCCCCAAGTCTTCCCAACGGTTCTACTTGGCACAAACACTAATTAAACACAAAAAACACAACCAAAACAGAGGCTAGATAAATTATTTATTACTAAAAAGGGGCAAAA
>NW_021227453.1:0-1562 GCF_002162155.2 Triticum dicoccoides | reverse complement strand
GGGGTCTGGAGATCGATTGAAAGAGGACTAGGGTGGGTACAATACGTTTGTTTCGCTTATGAACGTACAATATACTCCCACTGATCCCCACAGACCCCCCATGGGTCATTTCTATCATAGAAACAGACCAAACCTTTATCCCCTTGCACGACACGCAATTGATCTCTCAACATCAATCGATCTCGTCAAGATGTGTCGGGGCATGAACCGAATGGGATGTCAAAGCTAAGACATGAAGCGACACGTAGTGGAGGAAAAGTGAAACTTTAAATGAACCGTTTAATTGTATGCATGTCGGACAAATTACAACATTGGAAATACAAGCATGGTCTAGGCCCACATGCGAATGATACTTGGCAATGTTCAAATGAGGCATGCGGGAGGATGGACTCAACCGGAGGGCGGCATGATCGATGGAGAAGAGGGTTGGAGAAGAATGAGAAATAAGCAATGCCATATGATTTTACTTGAATGGCTCAAATAAACAATAAGTTGTCTCGTTTTCCCTTCCGTCTTGGTCACAGAGTAAGATACTCCCTATGGTTTTATTTACTCTGCATATTAGGTTTGACTGAAGTCAAACTTCATAAAATTTGACCAAATTTATAGAAAACTAGCAAGATGCCCGTGCGTTGCACGGAACATCAAGATCTTGTGGGAGAAAAGGATGAATGAGGGAAGGCCTTATCTGCAAATGTGGAGAGGAGTGCGGGTAAATTCTTATAGTTTCCTTCCTATCCGTTAGATATAGATCGAACAGCCTATATTGCAGGATGGCAGGCACACCATCATCCCCAACTCCGCTTTTTATAAGAGTAGAAATATGAACATTTACAATAGCAAATCTATATGATGCGAAAGTATATTCAATAATGAATCTAATGGTATTGATTTGTTATTGTATATGTTATTATTCATGTCTATAAACTTTGTCAAAGTTTACAAAGTTTGACTTTGAGCAAAGCTAAAATGTGGAGTAAATAAAAACAGAGGGAGTACACAGGGACTAGTATAGTTACTACTGCCGAAACATGGTAAGTTGGACCCCTAAATGCGGGCACGGACCAGGCACACCTCAATTATTCCTTCGAACAGTCGGATACCTACATTTAGAACACCATCTGGCTACTTAATCAAGTGTTCCTCTTCACTACTTGAAAAGGAAAAGGGTGGTACCATACCCAAAACCACCACACTTGGGGCTAGGGTAACAACTTGGTACAGTACCACATTTGACCTAGGGCACAAAAACCACTTGTTTTGCACCTAATGCGCAACACGGAGCACTGACGCTCGAATGTGGCCGGGAAAACAGGGAAGCCGACATGTGGGGCACACATGTCGGGACAACATGGCGCAGACTAGTCCAATGGAGGAGCTGGACCACGACCTCCTCGCCACCGGCAACCGTTCATGTGGGTCGTGGGGGCCAGCAACGTGGCGCAGCTCCAACACCGCCTCTGGGTACGGCAACTGCGGTGAGCGACACTCTCATCATCGCTGGACACGGTCGGCTTTAGTGTGCCGAGGTTGGCGTTAGCGTTGTGGCACAGCCAGCAGAT
>NW_021227452.1:0-1173 GCF_002162155.2 Triticum dicoccoides | reverse complement strand
TCTACATATTTGTTTTGTATTTGAATAGGCTTTATACAATAATCTTTAGCATATCATACACATACAAATGTAATCATAGCATATACATACAATTAGTCTCATCAAATCATGTCATCATCATAATCATCATCCAACACAAAATGGTCTCTCGTCATCATCTCGAAAATAGCGATACAAGTCTCGATTATTTGCAAATACATCGTCATCCATCTGAACAATGATATACGCGAGAAGAGCGATCACTTCGAGTACATGAGTTCGTATCCCTCTCTCGCATTAGCGTGAACCTAAACTAACTACTGCCTGTCGCTTGGAAACCGGAAACCGGTACACCTGGGCCTGACACTCCGGCCACTCATCGTATATATACTCCTGGCGTAGCACTTCTTCGCCATCTATGATCTATGCACCTGCATCGTCACATGAGTCGATGATATGCAACATATATAGTTGAGCAACAGAAAGAGACGGACTTGGCAAAAATAGAAACAACATATCATAAGCATAAATAAAAAAGTTCATCGTACCCGAAATGCCCTAACTAGAGTGATTTTTGCTAGTCGAGGAGGAGGACAATTTAATTACATCACAAATAAAGTTTCACCGTGCATAATTCAAAGTTTTGTCATACAGAAAGTATGGACTAAACGGACACATTCTCATATATTGACAATCACTACACCATGTCGTGCCATCCATCCATGTCAGGGAGATAGTCCTCGAGCTTAGTGAAAGGCTTCATGTCGAGACGCTGAGAGGCTATCCATGTTCGGACGTCTTCCCGCGACATTTGTCCTTCTCCGTAGAACATCCCTGTTTTTCCGACGACCTCCTTCATGATGATTTGGGCAAGTTCGCGCTGGATGTTATAGAACTCAGCTCGAAGTCGATGATCATCGATATCTCCTATGTCCTTTGCCCATTGCAGAATATGGGCATCGCTGGATCTAGGTGACATGCGAAGGTTCTGGTGATCCCGTCTGTACTCCAGCTTGTGGTGTAGGACATAGAATCCATCATTAAGAGAATCGTTCGGTTGCTGGATGCAGCAGAAGGCGGTCTTATGGCTGAAGGCGACCCTGCCGCCCCTTCTCTTCTTGTCCCTGACCTCTCCACCCCTTGCTTGGTAGTAAAACATAGCACTGTCGAGAATATCCTTGATGTGGGTGTAAT
>NW_021227451.1:0-577 GCF_002162155.2 Triticum dicoccoides | reverse complement strand
TTCGTTTGTGTTCAACGACCAGACAAAGGCGTCACAGAACCCCACCTTGATCAATAAAGCTTTCATCTTATATTCGCAATATCCAGATTGCAATCTTAGTTTCTTGCTTGTTCTTCGTTTGCTTGCAGGAAACAGACCCTCGTGGTCAGGTTGATCGTTCTCCGGCATGGTCAATAACCTCTCGGAGTTGGTTTAGCGATTGCTAAGGCGCGACGTCCTCGCACGTTCGTAGTCGGATCGTCAAAGTCGACTTCCACCAAAGCGAAATCCACCATCTCATCGAAAGACGGGACACCTTTGCCTCTATCACCTAGCTTGGAGAAGGATGAACATTGGAGCAAGAACAAGCATGGAGATGATGCCATGCGCAAGGGGAACAAGAACGGAGTTACAAGTAGTGATTTCAGGACTTTGAAGCCACCATAATGGGTGCATGAAGCCTTGGACGAAATATACAAGATGCCACTTCATAAATTTTGTCCCGAGGCTATTATAGGTGCTGCGTCACCTTTTTATTGGGCCAGGCCCATGTAATTTATGAAGGTGACGAAATTACATGGGCCTGGCCCAATAAAAA
>NW_021227450.1:0-1083 GCF_002162155.2 Triticum dicoccoides | reverse complement strand
ACGGGCAACGCCGCCGCGTCCTGGTTACGCCGGCGATTAGCCGCCGGTGATAGCAGCTGTTAGGAGTTAATCACCCCACTAACTAAGCCCTATGTCACTGACACCTGGGCCCCACGCTCGAAATAATCTCTGTTTTATTTCTGTTTAGATTAGTTAATAAACACACGGGACCCACCAGTCAGAGTTGACTGTGCTGACGTGGCCTTTGACCGGCCCCACACGTCAGCGGCACTAACCAGCCCCAGTCACTGACCAGTGGGCCCACTGGTCAGGTTTGACCCGGACCAGCCCCTGTTGACTTGCTGACGTCATGCCAACGTCATGCTGACGCAATAAGTATTTTCTGGATTTAAAAATAATTCAGGAAATTCTAGAAAATAGCTAAAACTTCTAAAATTCATAGAAATTCAACCGTAACTCCAAATTAAATAATTTATATATGAAAAATTATCAGAAAAATTCAAGGAATCCATCTGTACCATTTTCATGCATGTTAGAACAACTTATAGCTGCCGTTTGGCACAAATCAATTAAATGGCATTTGAATAATCACATATGGAGTTTGAATTTGAATCTTGTATTCAACCCAACCCCATTTAACTTGTTGCTAGATGCATTAGCCCAAAACACATTCATTTTGCCATGTCATGATCATGCATCATATTGTGCATTGCATTGATTGTGTTTCCTTCTGTGTTGCCGGTATTTGTCCCCTCTCGATAGACGTGATACCGATGATGTGATCGTTGACACTGATGAAGACTCAATGTTATCTTCAGAAGTGCCAGGCAAGCAAAACCCCCTTGTTCATTCCGATAAAATCCCACTCTCTCGCTCCTGCTCTCTTTTACTGCATTAGGACAACAACGACATATTTGTTACTTGCTGCGGTAGCTGAACCCCTTTATCCTTTGCATGACCTGTCATTGCCACAGTAAATAGATGAAACCCACTAGCATGAGTAGGAGTTGTTTGAGCCCTGATGTGCCTACTCATTCATGCTTGTTTGTCATGCCTGCTACTGCTTAGAGTCGAGTCAGGTCTGATTCATCGGGGATGAATCAGAGGCGTGTGAACATGTCC
>NW_021227449.1:0-1922 GCF_002162155.2 Triticum dicoccoides | reverse complement strand
GGTTCGGCGGGGGGCGGAGATCGCACGAAGAGCAGATCGAGGCGAAGCACACGAGCAGTTTACCCAGCTTCGGAGCTCTCCGGAGAGATAACACTCCTACTGCTGCTTGTCTGGTTCTATTATGTTCTGTTCTTGCTCCAGAGAGAGAGCCTAGTGTTTTTCTGGGTTACGAATGAATCGAACCGAACCCCCTCTACGTTGCGCATGGGCCTCCTTTTATACACTAAAGGGGTCACCGACAGGTGGCAACGCAGAGAAGGGTACAAATGTAAAAAGTGAGGTGGTTGGTACAGTTACTTGTACAGTGCACCCTACCTAACTCTGACGGCAGGGGACAAGGGCATTAAATGCCCGTCTGAGTCGCCCAAACAGTGCAGAAAAGGACCGTTAGGGGCGCCACCGTTCGCCACGATGGCGATCTTGTCAGCTTCGTATGCCACTGCGCACCGCTGGCTGCACAGCCTCCCGCCACGCGCGCCCGGAGAGGCCCCCAGAGCGACACGTTGGTGGATGCGCTGGAGCGTGGGCACAGAGTGGCCGCCTGCCGCGGCAAGCGCCTTGCCGCTGCTGTTATCTTGTCGGGTCCGGAAGCTTGTCGCTCACCGGGCCTCGGGGTACCTTGGCTGGTCTTCCCGGCAAGCTCCTCTTGCCGGGGCCTTGTTGCCTTGCCGGAGCGGATGGCGCGTTGTGGCAAGTTCCTTGGAGTGCCTTGGTTGGCCTTCCCGGCAAGCTCCTCTTGCCGGGGCCTTGTCTCCTGAGCTTAAATACTTTGTTCTTGAATGGCTCCAAGGGAACCACGGAGGATCTTGGCGTTCGCCCGGCAAGCCTTGCCGCGGGGTGCTGCAACTGCCCGTGCACAAGTTCGGGGTACTAGGGTACCCCTATTCTAGTACACCGACACACTACATTTAAACCATCGAAACCTAGAGAGGATTTCCTTTTCATTCATGATGATTGCTGGGAGATTTCATCTTTGTTTGGATTACAAGAGTAAGGTGACACACAACCGACAATATTTATTGAATTAGGCATGGCGCCACAATGAATAGGGTTTCATGTAATAGTATTGAATGAAGCAAGATGCAATATCATAAGCATTTTGTATTTTTAGCATTGCGTTATGAAATGAAAATAGTATTTCTATCCCCATGCGAACCCCGATGGCTTTCTATTCTTGCATATAAATTTTGTAAGTCGGTCTAGTTTTTTCATACTGTTCAATAAGCTATGCCTCATGACTACTCCCTGCATCCGCACCCGGGTATGTAGGTCCCAATTCCAATATTTTGTATTTGACTATGTAGAGCCCAATTTCTCAGCACTCTCAGTCACTATCTTGCAAATCACTTCCCATGAGACAACACTTCGTAAGAACTGCCAATTTAATTTTTTGCATGGGAGCAATTTGAGATTGTCCAAAATGATTTCCCAAAACCACCCAAATTTTGCACCGATGCCTTGGTACCAGATAATATCAAATAGTCCTCACATACCTGTATCATGGGAGTATTATTTCACTAATGTAGGGAAGAAGACCAAATTGCCTCAATTCATCTTGGATTAAATCAGGTAGTTGTGGTAAAGGCTTTTTGGATTGGCCATATTTTTAAGCAGACTGCAAAATTAAAGCTCTAATATGGAGTGTTTTGCATGGGAGCAATTTGAGATTGTCCAAAATGATTTCCCAACGCCCCCTAAATTTTGTACTCATGCCTTGGTACCAGATAATAAAAATGCATTTTACACCAAGTGTAAGAAGGGCCATTATATGCCATATCTCTTAAGCCAAATCATTTCACATCGCGATTAAATTATTCATTTGATGCTGACTAGCTTGACAAAGGCTGCATGTATGGAAGGAATTCCGCTGACCTATGAGTGGAGCATGAAGCCATTCATTGTCGAAATAGATTCTCGAGTGG
>NW_021227448.1:0-1251 GCF_002162155.2 Triticum dicoccoides | reverse complement strand
TGGTAAATATAAGAAAGATAGAAAGATTTCCTAAAAAAAGATAGATAGATAAGCATGGTTATTAGGTCAGGAAATATTATACACTACTAGGTTATGAGTATGTATGTATCCAGGCTAGCTTTGGAGTAGCCTGCGCAAAGTAGGAGGACAACGAGTAGGAGGCTTGGCCTTAAATGGCTCCAGCTGTTTGCGCGAGCGAGAAAGGATATGGACGAACAGAGAAAGCTGGGAGGAGGAGGAGAGAGAGGTCGATGAGCAGCAGAGGAGCGCAGTCAAACCGGCAGTTTCACTTCGGTGCGAAAAACAGCATATGGTAACAAGATTGGCAGGGCTGGCGTATGACTGAGTGGCGTTGGCGTTACCAGTCCGGCGCATATAAGTAGGAGCGACGGCGAGCCGGAGGTCACACAGCCGAGCAGCAAGATCTCTCTTCCGTCCTGTTCCTCCTCCAGTCCTCTCCTCCAGTGCTCTCCTCCGGCCAGCGTGAGCTTGAGAGAGGTTGGTAGCTGCAGGTAGCCATGGACGGCCACCGCCGCGCGCCGCGCCAGATTCTGGTGCTCGAGGAGTATGCACCTCTAATCATACACTACATCTCTTTCAGCCTTAAGTTTCTTTCTGTTTGTAATCTCATTGCCGCCGGTGTCGCAGGGCGTTCAAGAAATGTCCCCACCCCGACCAGACTCAGGTCGCAAATCTCAGCCGCGAAACTGGCATGGAGGTCCATCAGATCCAATATTGGTTCCAGACTCTGCGGGCGCACATCAAGGTATATACTGATAAGTAGCTCTAATAGATGCACTCTACGACCTTCATTTTGAGGAACGAACTTGCCAAACTTTTGGCTGACTTGGGTCGGATTTTCTGCATTTGCATGGGCCATTGGAAATTTGTAATTAACAAAGCTCTTATTGTATAGGGATCTTCATCGAACACAAGGCCTCCGACCAAGGGATCTTCATCGCCAGATCCGTGATGCTCCTCTCATTCGACAACTTCACCTTCATTCTTTGACACAAGGAGGAGCGTCATAGAGATGGAGGCTGATGTTCGTCGTCGCTATTGTGGTCTTTCTCGGTTTAGTGTTTGTGCGTGTGTGTTTCGTCTTATTAGCCAAGGCCCCCTTCGGGTTTGTATCGTGTGCATCTGTGGCTCTTGAGCCTTGGACCCCAGATAGGTTTGTATCTTGTTGTGTTGTGTTTGCCTTGCATTTGAATTTTAAACTGCCACCGTACCCTGAACCTTGCTATAGTT
>NW_021227447.1:0-1245 GCF_002162155.2 Triticum dicoccoides | reverse complement strand
TACCCTACACTTGTGGGTCATCAAGACTCTTTTCTGGCGCCGTTCCCGGGGAGTGTAGCGCTTTTGGTGGGTGGAACTTGGTAAGGAAACATTTATATAGTGTGCTGGAATTTTCTATTACTTGTCACTATGGAAACTAATCCTTTGAGGGGCTTGTTTGGGGTATCTTCACCCCAACCAGAAGAGCAAAGAGTTGCTCCTCAACCTACTGAACTTGATGAAAATATTTACTTTGAGATTCCTTCGGGTATGATAGAAAAACTGCTAGTTAATCCATTTGCAGGAGATGGAACATTGCATCCCGATTTACACCTTATCTTTGTGGATGAAGTTTGTGGATTATTTAAGCTTGCAGGTATTCCTGATGATGTTGTGATACGTCTCCAACGTATCTATAATTTTTGATTGCTCCATGCTACTTTATCTATTGTTTTGGACTATAATGGGCTTTATTTTCCACTTTTATATTATTTTTGGGACTAACCTATTAACTGGAGGCCCAGCCCAGAATTGCTGTTTTTTGCCTATTTCAGTATTTCGAAGAAACAGAATATCAAACGGAGTCCAAACGGAATGAAACCTTCGGGAACGTGATGTTCTCACCGAACGTGATCCAGGAGACTTGGACCCTACTCCAAGAAGCACCAGAGGCGGTCACGAGGGTGGAGGGCGCCCCCTCGGCGCGCCCCCTACCTCGTGGGCCCCCTGACGCTCCACCGATGTACTCCTTCCTCCTATATATACCTACGTACCCCCAATAGACCAGAGACGGAGCCAAAAACCTAATTCCACCGCCGTACGTTCCTGTATCCACGAGATCCCATCTTGGGGCCTGTTCCGGAGCTCTGCCGGAGAGGGCATCCACCACGGAGGACTTCTACATCAACACTATAGCCCTTCCGATGAAGTGTGAGTAGTTTACTTCAGACCTTCGGGTCCATAGCTAGTAGCTAGATGGCTTCTTCTCTCTTTTTGGATCTCAATACAATGTTCTCCCCCTCTCTCGTGGAGATCTATTCGATGTAATCTTCTTTTTGCGGTGTGTTTGTTGAGACCGATGAATTGTGGGTTTGTGATCCAGCTTATCTACCAATAATATTTGAATCTTCTCTGAAATCTTTTATGTATGATTGAGTTATCTTTGCAAGTCTCTTCGAATTATACGTTTGGTTTGGCCAACTAGATTGGTAGTTCTTGCAATGGGAGAAGTGCATGGCTTTGGGTTCAATCTTGCGGTGTCCTAAC
>NW_021227446.1:0-1066 GCF_002162155.2 Triticum dicoccoides | reverse complement strand
GGGAGTTTTCCCGTGTAAATAGTTTTATTTCTTTTCTTTTCTTTGGGGGTCAAGAGGAGAAGACCATGATGAAAATGTTGAGTGGCTCTCATATGCATTATTGTTGATTTAACCCGGAGCCCATATTACCTTGTCTTCTCCCTTGAATTGAATGCTTACATGAGGAATCGCATCCAACATAATTATCCATCACTGATCCAATGCCTATGAGCTTTTCACATATTGCTCTTTGCTTAGTTACTTTACCGTTGCCACTGTTACAATTACTACAAAACTGCTATTGTTACTTTTGCTACCGTTGTTGTTACTTCCATACTACTTTGCTACTAAATACTTTGCTGCAGATATTAAGTTATCCAGGTGTGGTTGAATTGACAACTCAACTGCTAATACTTGAGAATATTCTTTGGCTCCCCTTGTGTCGAATTAACAAATTTGGGTTGAATACTCTACCCTCGAAAACTATTGCGATCCCCTATACTTGTGGGTTATCACATTACTTCCATAAGCTAGCTCTGACCGTCGAGTATTTAGAACTATGGCACTTATTCAATCAAGAAGAACTTGACAAAGCTCTCGTCAGTTGCTATTGTCTGTAAGTGATTTCTCTTTCTGTAATTTAAGTCTCAAGCTAGCTGTAGTGCTCATTGATTGATCATTACCTGTAATTATCCTCACTATATTCTTTTTTGTGGTATTATGCAGGATGAAGATGTATGAAATGAAAAAAGCTGGACACTATGGCATTGGGTTCATTGACCCAAATACCGTTAATGAAGATACATGGACATTTTCATGGTATAAAAACGATGTGGAGAAAAACATGCTAGAGTTCTTGAAGCGCCTCAAAACCAATGAAGATATACTACTTCCTTACAATTTCCGGTGCGTCACACTATCTTGTACTACAATTTCTACTTTTGCTTACTAGCTAGCTAGATGTTAAAAAACATGCCCGCTTAATTAAGACATGCAAACGTGTGTGCATGCAGTTACCATTGGGTCTTGTTAATCATTAAAGTTGACGAAGGAACAGTTGAAGTACTGGACTCACTACTTAAAAAAA
>NW_021227445.1:0-2905 GCF_002162155.2 Triticum dicoccoides | reverse complement strand
GACGGTTTCTCGGGTTCCACTGGATGCACCACAGTGCCACCATAGCCAGCTGCTTCACCTTCTCTTTCTCTTCTTGAGTCATTTCCAAAGTAAGCACCAACTCCTCCCCATTAATCACTTTCTCGTAGATCCACTCTGGGAGGTAAACATCGTCCTGGCTCCCGATTCTTGGGTCTGAATTCCTCTTCCCGCTCACCATTTCTAGCACCAGCATTCCGAAACTGTACACGTCTGACTTGTACGATACTCCCCCAAAGTTCCGAGAATATAGCTCTGGTGCAATATAGCCCATTGTGCCTCTTGCTGCAGTTAAGGTGACGATGCTTTGGTCCCTTGCACACAACTTTGCAAGGCCGAAGTCTGAGATCTTTGGATTGAAGTTGAAGTCCAGCAAGATATTGTGAGGCTTGATGTCAAAGTGGAGGATGCGCTGGTTGCACCCTTGATGCAAGTACTCCATTCCTCGGGCGATGCCTAAAGCAATATCTAGCAGCTTTTCTGGTACTAGAAGATTCTGAAAAATATTAGAGTCACCAGAGAATATGTATTTCTCCAGTGACTCGTAGGCATGAATTCATAAATAAGAGCCCGTCTCATTCCTTCGGAACAAAATCCCAGGAGGCGGACAATATTGGCATGGTGGATTAGTCCGATAATTGCAACTTCGTTGATGAAAACCTCTCCCTCTCCTGTAGAGTTCTCTAGCATCTTGACTGCCACGGGCACTCCATTTGGCAGCTCACCTTTGTATACACTTCCAAATCCTCCCTGCCCCACCTTTTCCTTGAACCGTCTTGCTATCTTCTTAACTTCAGAGAACGTGTACCTCGTGGGCTTTGATGTGCCATATGTCTTGAGGAACATTTCGACCTTCAAATGTATCTCCTCATTATATCTTGTCTTGAGTGAAAGATAAAGTGCAGTGGCCACCGTCACCAAAAGAACGACAAATGCGGCCACCGATGATGTAGCTGAATAAGCAAACAATACGTCATGAGCATATTGCGTCAGGATTTAAAAGCCGTTACTTAGTACAATTTGTTATGATAAGAGGATGTCAAGAGTCAGTGTAACCAGCAATAAGAATTTGTACAACTGAAAGCTTTTATTTTTCCTTTATATTTTGAAGCTAAAAAGACTCGGTTGGAGCAGTGTACCTGCAATGACTTTGATACGTGAACCTGCAAATACCAAGAAAGAGAATGAGATAAGCAGAAAGAAATTATATTTAAAAGAAGTTTTAGAACAGACAAATTGAGTGCTGTATACCGTGGCTGCAGTACATTGCCCTAATATATGAGGAACAAATACACGATGCTATTTATGCCTCCCCGATTCACTTCCCCAAAATGACTAGCTAGCTCTCACGGCTCCCTCTAAACCTGCCCAAATTCCATCAATCCCAGTTTCTCGTCGCCCCTGCGGTCGTAGGCATGCTGGTGGTAGCTGCTCAAGCGCAGCAGCATGTGCAGCCATGCATGTTAATTGAGTGTTGCAAAGAAAATTGTAGAATAAATGATGATAGTTCCGGATAATTTAAGGTCTGTAGTGTCTGAATGATGAGCAAAACTTAATTTTTTTTCCCTGGTTGATTATTTCTCACATTTTTTTACCGGGTCCTTCAGTTTGATTGCTCGAGCAGGATTTGTCATCCTATTTTTGAAAGAAAATTAGTTGACAGAAAGTCTCATGTGGAGATTCGAACACATGGAACTGTAGAATGAGTAAACTGTAAAGTAAAATCTTAATATATGGTTTTGACTGTTATAACTGATCATACCATGAGGGTCAGGTATGCAGAATTGTTCATTCCTTTCTGAGCTGAACGCGCAGCGTTGCCCACTGAGTTCACATTGCCTGCAATCGTAACCATACCAATACACTGTCGTCTCAGAAAAACTGAGCATTCTTTCTGCGCTTTCCTTGAAGGACAATGAGAAGAATGTGTCTGATATTCGGTCCCCAAATCTATACATGGGTATCAGGCGGCCACCGACGCCATCTGAGACTGGGAAAACCTTGCAATCCAATGGAAGAATGGACATGTCGTTATAAGCATCCACCAAATACAAGAAGTGGGTTGTGTTGCTAAGGCAGGAGACTGGGCCTATTTGACCTGCAATGCTATCGGCATCGGCAGCAGCAGGTGTGAACTCGCTTGAACAGCATACCAGGTTTGCATACCTATTTGACCAAATTGAGAACTGTTGATCAGGCAGCTGCATGCCGTCGATAACATCAACTTGTCGAGACGACCAGTTTCTGGAGATGACGAGGTTCTGCTGTAGCACCAAACAGGGGTCTACAAGTGGGATGAGATTCACCGAAGAACGTCTGTAATCTATAGCACTGACACTGTATGAGCCAAGAACTGGGTGAACTAGGATGGTGTCTTGACCAAAGCATGCTAACTTCAGGGTAAATCCATCCGTACCACTACATCCACATGCTGCTGCTACTGCTGCTGATGTATTGCTGGATTCAAGGCAGAAAGGAAACCTGACCTCTGGGCCATGTTGGCTGCAGTTGGAAGGTGGGCAGTATTTGAAGAAATCTTGATCATCCCATGCCGTGGCCAAGTAGATTCCGTGGTTGATCAGAGGCAGCAGCAGGAGGGCTATGACAAGTAATTTACTCATCTTTCTGTACTTCTGCAACAGGGAGGGAGAAGATGTGGCAAGTAGCCAATAAAAAAGGCAGTCAGAGTTGTGCTCTATGGACAGTTATGCCTGAGGAGTAGATTTCAAATGCTAACACCTGCCGTGTACAAGTGGTTTGAGTGTGATTGCAGACTTGCTTCTGTCCAGTCCCTTGTTGCATGAGCAATAAATATGTTTTGATTGGCATTTTGCATTTTGTGGAGAAAAGGAATTATCATGTCATGGGACAGAAGACTTCAAGCCTC
>NW_021227444.1:0-2188 GCF_002162155.2 Triticum dicoccoides | reverse complement strand
AGATCTTCCCAAGTGTAAATGCTGCTAGGAGGTAACTGATTCAACCACGCTCTGGCAGAACCTTCCAACATGAGGGGCAAATGCTTCATGGCCACCTCATCATTCCCACCACCAATCTGAACCGCCACTCGGTAGTCCTCAAGCCAAGTTTCAGGCTTAGACTCACCGGTGAACTTGCTGACTCCTGTTGCCAACCTGAAATTGGGAGGAATCACTGCGGCTCTGATAGCTCTGCTGAAACATTCCGGACCAGAAACGTGCACTCGACTGCTCGTGGGCGCATCTCTGTCGAGTCCACCTCGATGGGCTCTGTTCCGGTCGACCAAGCCTTGCACGATAATGGATCGCGCGTCGAAGCCTGGTTCTCAGGGGTCGACTGGAACTCTTCACCCCGCACTGAGCTGACGTCTGTCATCTTGCTGCCGAGGAGCGTAAGACCCACCCCTCGGAGGGGAAGTGGGCACTCGACGCCTATCACCTCGGTCGTGTCGGTCTCCGTATTGGTCTCGCCGATTCTCGCGCCCTTCACGCCGCGGAGGCGATCTGGGACTGTGAGCCGACTGAACCGTATTCGCAGCGATGGATCGACTGTGAATTCTGTTGCCGACTGCGACACGGCTGAATTCTGATCTCCTGCTGCCCGGAGCAGATCCCTGATCTGCATCAAGCCTCTGCCAGCTTCCGACTGAGAGGGCTGGATGGACTCTGCTATACGGGTCGCAGCTGCTAAATTCTGGATTGGGGTTCGATATACCTGAGTCGGCGGGAAGAGTTGACGTCAACTGGCGTCGGGAACTCGTTGCCGCGCGCGCTCGTCGAGTGCTCGCTGAAGATTCTCCAGGCGAGCGCGTTCGGCCAAATTGGCCAAACGTGCCTCCTCCAAGGCGCGAGCCTCGGGGGTTTCTCCTGCGATGGGAGTATGCAGGGCATTCATGTTCCTGCGGCGAAGTTCTTCTCTTTGCAGAGAGTCGAGTGGCTCGGGCTGATACTCTTCGTGGTCTCGTGCGGGGTCGCCTCCGTCGCCTGCCCCACCATCACGGGCGAAGCCAGGGGGGCTGCGAGGCCCGTCGACCATCAGGATTTCCGCCGCTGGATCACTGCTATCGCATTCGGATGCAGTCTCTACGGAGCCAGTCGACAGATCGAACAGGCCGTAGAGAGATTCGTCGGGCTCGGTCGCCGCAACTTGGGTGGTGGCCGTCTGGCGAGCCACCGCGTGTCTCACCCACCGCTGAAGCCTCGACCGACCCGAGCGCTTGCGCTGGCGGGAGGCCGGGAGGGTGGTCGATAGGGGAGTCGACCGATATGGGGTCGACGGTTGCCGCAGCAGAACGCCGCGAACACATGCGCGAAAATGCGACGCACCGCGGACGGGGAGCGCATCGACGTCGAGTGGAGCCTCCTGGAGCCAGGCGGAGTCATCGACGACGAAGGTGAGAGCACCGAGACGAATCTCTCGACCCTCGACCAAAACTCCAGCAGCTACCATGATGAAAGTACTCGGAAGAATCGCAACTTCTCCACAAAATCGCTAAAACACCGGCCCCAAGGTGGGCGCCAACTGTCGTGGATCTAAGTATGACAGTAGAGTGGGGGGTAGGTATAGAGAGGCGAGGTCCTAGCTATGGAGAGGTTGTAAACACAAGAGATGTACGAGTTCAGGCCCTTCTCGGAGGAAGTAAAAGCCCTACGTCTCGGAGCCCGGAGGCGGTCGAGTGGATTACGTGTATATGAATTACAGGGTGCCGAACCCTTCTACCTGTGGAGGGGGGTGGCTTATATAGAGTGCGCCAGGACCCCAGCCAGCCCACGTAGGAGAGGGTTTAAGGTGCGTTAAGTCCGGGGCGTTACTGGTAATGCCCCACATAAAGTGTCTTTACTATCATAAAGTCTACTTAATTACAGACCGTTGCAGTGCAGAGTGTCTCTTGACCTTCTGGTGGTCGAGTGAGTCTTCGTGGTCGAGTCCTTCAAGTCAGTCGAGTGAGTCCCTCGTAGGTCGACTGGAAGGTGATCTCTTCTAAGGGTGTCCTTGGGCAGGGTACTTAGATCAGGTCTGTGACCCTACCCTAGGTACATGACTCCATCAGCTACCAATAGCAATTAGTAGTAGTAGTAGCTTCGGCAGAGGTCTATCCTAATTCCAATACATCTCTGTGTTATTGGATTGGGTACTGTTGTACAAGCA
>NW_021227443.1:0-422 GCF_002162155.2 Triticum dicoccoides | reverse complement strand
ATATGGTTATGATCTATCCATCCATGGAGTGCCCTAGCATGCCTTAATCTTGCTCTACTTTTGCTATAAAATATTCCGGGCAGATTGTTTACATGTTAATCAATTTTGCAATTGTTGTTGCTATTGATCCATGCATGCTATGAACTTTCTCTTTTCATGGTTAGCTTCATGAACATGTCATCTTGCTGTAGGTATGCTTTTTTGTCATGCAATGCTTTGTGGTTGGTGATTTGAGCTCGCAAGGATGCCTTCATAACTCTGTTTATGCCATGCTCTGTTTTTCTGCTATGTCTGAAACTGTTAATAACACTTGCTATGTTTACATGGGTGCCATCATATCTTCTGTGCCTTTTTGGCTCATGATCAGTAAGGAACTTTTGTTCTATGCATTTAGTAGATTCATGACATGCCTTTGTTTGCTA
>NW_021227442.1:0-387 GCF_002162155.2 Triticum dicoccoides | reverse complement strand
GACTGTAAATGCTCAAAATGATTTGAGACATCCTACAAAATGGTGGCATAACCACTCGATCATCACAATATCGAGATTCCGAGGCCAACTATGAATACACGGGAGTAGTAGGAACCGAACTGAAGCTTAGAACCATCAATCCTACAAGTCTACGGATTAGTAACACGTGATCCTGATAGAAGGAAGAGAGAGCCTAATTCCTTAACCCCGCAGGAAAGATAAGATGACTCAGATCAGAAGGGCATAAGGTATAAGGAGTAAAAAGAGCCTTATGTTCCATCCCACAATCAATTCCCCTACATATAACTAAAGAATTTCTAGACTCAACTTCGACCAGTTTGGCTTGGTAATCCTACAGGCAGTCAAGCTCTGATACCAAAGCTGTCA